>NC_000084.6:63192500-63357500 GCF_000001635.26 Mus musculus | reverse complement strand
ATTTTGTTTTAGGGCTAGTGAGAAGCTTCAGTGAATGGGTAAGGTTGCCCACTGCCAAGCCTGACACCTCAAGTTTGATTCCTGAGACCCACAAGATAGAAGGAGAAACCAGATTCACACTAGTTGTCTTCTAACCTCTGTTTGCACCCTCCCCTTCAACCAAAACAAAACATTTTGCAAAATTAAGTTTTGTTTTAAATATCAAATAGAGTTTTGTTAAGAATAATGAAACTTTCAGGCTCCATTTGCTCAAAACCTTCTACAGTTAAACAAGATACAATCTGAAATTTAAAAAGCTCTACTCATGATGTTAGACATAAAATAGTATTATTTGATAATGATACCATTGTTTGTATGAAGTGGTATATTAAAAATAACTTTATAAAATCAAATGAAGAGACCTTCATTCATTTCTGATCCCAGCCTCCTTGTCCCCTGAGAGCAAGCCATGGGCCAATGTGAGCCCTGTGTGAGGACTTACATACAGTTACAGTCTCTGGGTAACCTTGCCGAGTCCCTGGACTCTTGAGGGGATTAGGAGTTTTTTAGGAATACTCAGAAGGACTTGAGAGTGTTAGCTAAGGGCTTGAGGTGGTCCATTCAGGGCATCAAGGATGAGCTTGAGTGAGATAGATGTAGAAGAGAATAGGCTTCCATTTTTCTGTGTAAGGCTTACAAAGGGTCTGAACTCTGCTTTGAATCTAGCAGCCTCTAGGGCATACTGCCAAAGCTGCACCTCCCTTGGTAATACGTCCTCGCCCACATGGAACTCCTTGAGTTAGGGCCTCGGCTTCCTTCTTTGCTGGATGACCTCAGTTCTCAAGCCTGCTGAGAGCATGGCCTGAGAAGGAATCAACGTGTGTATCGTGGGGGCAGAGTGCAACCTCTCGGCATGGTGGGAACTGCAGATCTTACTGGGTGGGCAGGCTTTTGCCTTGTGGTTGACCTCCCCCTGGCCCTGGCTGGAGCTTCCGTGCTGTCATCCTCTTAATGCCCAATTAGTTACATGACTTTTGACTCCGTTCCTTGAACATTTCTGTGATAATTAATTCCACTGCTTTTTAAAACGCTTTCAAATGGGAGGGGAAAAAATCAAATGGTATAATTTGTTGAAACCAATTATTTTAGTAAAAGAATCAAATTATTGTGGATTCAGGGCAAAGGACCTATTCAATTAAAAACCTCATTCTATGCATAATTTCAGAAAACCTCTTCCTGCTCTAAATGCCTTCCCCACTATTCTCTGCAGAGCACAGCATAGCTTCAGATCCATTTATTAAGGAGGCAGGATCAACAGAGTCTAACGTCAGCTTCCTTTCCAGTTGTAATTGTACAGATGTAACTGTGCAGATATAATTGCTTCCTTGCATTTTAAAATACCCTAACTTAGAATAAAAACAACAAACATGTATAGAGATTGTCACTGTTACTGAAAATGAAAATAAACCTTACTCCTAATAAAACTGTGAATTAAAATGCCACATCTTGTCTGCTGTCAGAAAATAAAGGGCAAAAATAAATGGGCTGAGTTGGTATTGGTGAGGATACATTTGACAAGGGGTTTCTTTCTCATTTTTAATTATTTGTATTAAGGTTTTTAATTAGCATACAAAGTAATGTGTTTGCCAAGCCTTCTGTATGGATGATGTGTTTTCTGACTGTTTTTGGAGGGGAATGTGGTGTTTTTTCTATTAAAATTTAAAAATGTGTCCATTTTATGATGCAGTGGGAGGCTGAGCAGCAGATATAAACACAGGTGTGAGATATGGTCATAAGACTGTTGAATGTAGGACTCAAAACCGGCTAGTGAAATGTCAGGCCAGGCCAAGGAGACTAGTTAAATAAATCATAGGACCTATGGAAACTGCTCAGTTTTTAAAAATAATACACACACACACACACACACACACACACACACACACACAGGCTTTCTGAAAGCACACTTCAACTTTGCCTGCAATGTGATTTTATTCTTGCTTAAAAAAACCTGACTTAGAAGGGTCTACACTGAAATCAAAGTTAAGGATTTGTAGAGAACAGAATCAGTGTTGAGTGTGGGGAAACCCCCTTGTGTGAACTTCTTAATTTTGGAAATTTAGAAGGAAATATATGTTAATATGTAAGAAAAAACCTGAAAATTGAAAAATAAGGGGAAACTTGGGAAGGAATAGAAGCGATAATTCTAATTATATATATATATATATATATATATATATATACACACACACACATATATATACATACATATATATAACATTTTAACATATATAAATATTTAACATTTTTAGATTCTAAATGTGTGTGTGTTTGTGGTGTGTGTGTTTGTGGTGTGTGTGTGGAGAAAGAGAGAGAGAGAGAGAGAGAGAGAGAGAGAGAGAGATCTTGCCAAAATTACCCCCACTTTGTACTTTGGGAAAACATACATACATAACAATTTCTCTGTGGTGACCCACCATTGATCACTGTGATATTCATTAGTCTACATTGTTGGATATTAGCTTGCTCATAATTTTTAACTGTTGTAGATAATGCTGAGATTAACATCCTTGGTACATGATCTTTTCCATTGTCTCTGCTAATTCCTTAAAATGGATTTCCAGGAGCTCATATACAGGATGATAGCTTCATAATGACTTCATTCTTGTGATATCCTTAGCATACCATTATTAATATATTATATTCAAATGACATAATATTAATTATAATTGGTGTGATGTTAAAATCATCACAGAAGTCCAGGGAGTGCAGAAATGGGAGCCTTATGTTTCTCCTTCCTTGCCAACAAATGAGGCAGAACATGGAGATGCACAGACAGCAGCCAGGTGGGTTTTGCCTCATATTCATCTGCCATGTAAGGGTTTCAATGCACTTAACTAGATTAATGAGAAAACAATTAAAACATAGTGTTAAAGGGACTGAAGTAGATTCTCGATGGGAAGAGCCATTGGGTGACGGTGAGTTATTCCGTGGTGCGGTGTGAAGTTCTCCTATCCTTCCTATGCAGCTTCAGGTCTCTTTACACTGTGCATCAGGTGTGGTCATGCCCTATGCTTGCTTGGGTCTGGCATCTCAGGAGTACACTCTTGATGTGGTTCAGGTGCCTCTGGGCCCAGTTCACCTTCTCTGTAAAGACCAGACCAGGCTGCATGCACTGCTCTGTTATAGCCACCTCCTTGGCTGCCCCAGTGAACGAGCTGCTGAAAACCATTCCTCAAAGGTGTGCTCTGAATAAACTAGCTTAATGGACATTGAAATTTCACTTCTAAGTTGCATACAAGTCTTGGTTTGAGTTTTTGCCCCAAACACTAAGAAGTGTGGCAGCGCTGGTGCAGCGGCTGTACTGTCCTTGAGGGCAGACATTGCTGGCACTGGTTTGCTGGCCCATAGCCCTAGAAAATGGAGTAGGGATGGTTTGACAGTCAGGAATATATTTGCCCCTTATATAAAAGAACTGTCACGTGCTGGACCCAGATAGCCACTATTTGTCTCCCAGTGTCCCGCCTTAGAGAAATAAAGTCAGCAAAGCTCTTGCTTGGTTGGACACTTAAAACGTTTCTGTCATAGTTACGGTCCACTCTCCTTGCCAGCTCCTCCCTGCAGGTAGAGGTGCTGCACATCCTGGGACTGGGATCTGGAAGGTCTGGCTTTTCTGAGTTCTTTCAGGGTGCAATGCATGAAGAATGAGGCTTCTGGTGGCATTCGCCTCTTCCCGAGCTCCATGGGCACGTTCTCAGCTGTGTTGCCTTATCCTTCCCTTGCTCAGTCTGTTGATGCATCTTGTCTGAAAGACAGAAGGGAGGTCCGTGTGGTGTAGCTGATAGGACTAAAGTAGAGAAAATAAAGCATAGATATGAGAAATTCAAAGGTCTACTGCTTCCTGCTTCTCAGGGAAATCCTTTATAGAAAGGAACCTTTCTAGAAAGTGTCCCTGTGTCTCAGGGATCCTTAATAAAGGTTGCACTGAGACAGTGGAGCAGGGGATTTCCCCCAAGGACTGTCAGGTGTGGCACTCAGAGTCAGGCCCTTGTGTGCTCCTTTAAGTCCTTCCTATGCCTGCAGACTTTGGGTTCAGCATTCACAACAAGCAAACAGCGCAGATGCTAATGGACTGTTTTTTGTTGTTGTTTGTTTGTTTGTTTTACAAGCATAGCCACCCAGTCCTGGGGACAGCAGTGTTGTTTGCAGACTGCTGATCTGATCCAGGCAATGTGGCTCTCAGGTGAGACTTCTTCCCTTGAGGACTCGGTTGGGGCTATGAGTGGCTGTGAGCCTGCTGTGGGACTTAAGGGTGCATGGCCAGGCTTAGAACCCAGCCATTTCAGGACAGGCTGTGTGCTCCTAGTCTTTCTTCCAGGCAGTGGAGCACAGAGTCAAAGCCACAGGGCACCCAAAGCCTTTCATCCAGCACTGACACAAGAAAGGCTTCTCAGTGTTAGACTTGGAAGAGGTAGCAATTCTCCCTCATGGCGCCTGAACTTAGTTTATAATCTTCTACTTCAACTACCTACAAATAAACGAACAGCTGGAGCAGAGTATTATTTTTGGAAGTCAAGGAGAGTCAGTGAGGGGAGAGGAGGCCAGTTCATTTCGCCACCCCCTCGTCTACTGCTAGGCTTCTTAGATAAACCCTTCCCAGTGGGTCCTGATTTAGGATTCATGAGTTCCATAGAGGGGGGTTCAAGCAAAGGCTAGCCAGCTTTAGAAACCACAAAACAGGTTGTGCCTATTTCTTTCTCTTTTGTGGTTCTTTCTTGGTATGAATAAAACAATTTTTATTCATATGCTATGAATCTCCTACGGCTCACACGTTGTCCAGAAATATTGTTGGCCACATGAATTAACTCAGAAGACGGAAGGTGGAAAAGGACTGTGACCTGAGCTCTGGTTTAGCTTGGATCGGGGGCAGGGGAGTTGCTTCCATTTGCTGAGTGTCATTGGCCTCACCCTAGAACTGGAAGCTAGGTTTCCAGTACAATGCATAGGACTTTTTCTCCTTTTGAGTGGGTAGAGGGGAAAACCACAAAGCCAGAGCCCTAAGCAAAGAACTGTAGGCGACTAAGGAATGCTGAGAGTGGGAGAACTAGGCTCCCTAGAAAGAGCACACCAATTGGGCTATCCAATACCAAGTGGTCAACCCTGAAAACATACATACTAGCAAAATTATACAGATCAACAAGTTACATTTAAGGATGTATATGTATACACATACATATACATACATGCACACACACTCACACGTACATACAGAGGCTTCAGATTTTCCTTTGCTTTTCCACTGCTTGGAAGGAGATGACAGGTACACAGACTGTCCTGAAATGGCTCAGTCCTAAGCCCAGCCACAGTTAACGCCCCATAACAATTAATGGAAAAAGAGGCCATGAATTTGAAGAAAAAGCCAGGTGGTTATGGAGAGAGGGGAGGGAGGGGGAAATGATGTAATTATATTATAATATCAAAAATAAAGAAATAGTAAATAACATAAAAACCTGAAAGCTAGGTCAGGCAATTGTAGAGCTTTTCCTTGTCCAGACTCTCCACAATACCAAAGCCTAGAGTCGTGGAGATTTGCCTTCAAAGTAGATCCAGTCATCATTTGACAAGGAATAGACATTCTTTTAGATTTTTTTTTAATTTCTCATAGGATTACAAACAAATAAAAGGAAGGAAGCCAATGTCTAGACGTCAACTTTATGCTTTTATTTCTGATCTCCATGTGTACAGCAGATGGCTTACTCTTTCGGGAGTCCCAGCCCTTAGTGGCTCTTTTCGCTGACTCCGAGTGGCAAAGAACCATCCTAGGGACGTATAGAATATCTCTTCCACATGCAAGAGGAGTCTCTGGATGGTGCAGTGAGCATTGGTACTGGTCCCCAAGTCAGAGGTAGTGTAGTGTTGGTGGTGCTTGAGCCATGGGTATGAGATCCATATTTTCAGAAGCATTGAAGAGATGTTAAGGTCTTCAGCTCACGGGCTCTTCATCTGCACAAACCTGTCTCATGGGATACTTGATTAAGTGCTTCTAAATTTATAGGCTAATGTTTACAAGGCAGGAATATTCTAATCCCAGCAATACTTAAAGACGTTCTGTGATTTGTGCAGAATAATCAGTTCTTTATCTAGAGAACATGCTTCGCTCACCATCATCTACTGAGCTTGGAGAAGACTGCGAGGTGGCCTGGTGGTGCTAAAGATGGCAACGTTTCCTTCTAAGACCATTTAAGATGTTCAGTGTACAGATTGGCTGCCAGGGAAAATTCGATCCTTTGACTACTTAGAACCTGGGAAGGAAAACTTTTATAGAAGACTATCCAGAATGCCCATTGTATGACCTCATCAGTACAACCTGTTCTCTTCTTGGTGGCTTTTCACAGTCGGAAACTGATGGCAAATGCATGAAATAGTATTTAGGTATTGTTTATTCACTTAATGGTAAACACTGGCAGAAAGTGGTTCTTCCCTCCCTCCCTTCCTCTCTCCCTTCCTTCTTTGCTTTCTGACTAGGCCTTGTGGAGCTGGGCCTCACTGTGTATAACAGGCTGGCCTTTAACTACAAAATTCAGGGATGCCTTGTGCTAGAGCCATAAGCGCGTGCTTATGAAATGATTATAGTACTCTATCAAGGGTACTTATTATGATCAAAGTTTGTCATAGGGAACATGTTGGTTATACTAGCTCGTCCTGAGTTAACTGCTCTCTTTTACTTAAGAGGTTCAGAGCTTTCATAATTGTGAGGCACCAAACAATCTACTCCACAATATGGGTCAGTGTTATTGGTACTGGGTGTGGTGGTTTGAATGAGACTGGCCCCCTTAGGCCATCTATTTGAATACTTGGTTCCAAGATAGTGAACTTTTAAAGGAAGGATTAGGAGGTGTGGTCTTGTTGGACGGGTTGTGTCAGTAGGGGTGAGATTTTTGAGGTTTTGGAAGCTGATGACAGGCCCCCGGTCTCTGCCTGTTGACTGTAGATCAGATGTCAGCTCTCATCTCCTGCTCAGTCCCTTGCCTGCCTGCAGCCGTGCTCCCCACCATAGTGGTCAACCCTCTGAGACTGTAAGCAAGCCTCCATGCTTTCTCTCATAAAGTGCCTTAGACACAGTGACTAAGACAGTGGGTAAGTAAAACTATTAAATCGACAAAACTGCCAGAAACCATTTGGTTTGAAAATTATTTGGTAAATTCTCACTGGCTTGCTACGCCCTGGGCGAGTAAGGGTGATTTGGTTAAAAGGAAAACTTATTCACATCGACATTTTGTTGTTGTTGTTGTTGTTGTAGTTAGCAGATTTGACAGGGAGAGGCCTGAGATGCGAGGTCTGTTATTCCCCCAATACACAGGAACATGAATACTGTAGGTGGAAACGTAGGGCTCTGGGGACCACATTTTTTAACTTTGACCCTTGTCATACTTAACCTATTGAAAGGCAGGTCTAAATCTCATTTGTTCATGTCTTTCCTTGGGCTTAGAAACTCAGTTCAATTCCAATTGTCCTTCCTCGTTACATTTATTCTTGGTTTGGTAAAATATCTTTTTTTTTTCTTCATGGAAACTAATAACAAATTTAAATTAAGGATTCTCTTCCTGGCTCTGAAAATAATTATGTTAATTCTACAGAATACCAATATAGGAGGCCCAGCTCTATAAATACCTAATGCAAATCAATTGTCTTTGCACAGTGAACTGGGTGACAACAGGTAGTGTTTTAAAGTGTCCTTACGCTTGCTTTTATCAAATATCTTAAGAAAACTGAATTGCGCGCTAAATAGGTTTTGTAATTTGCTGCATTTGCTAAACAACTCGTTTGTAAATACCTTAACCTTATCTCACGCGGATGCGTAGTGCGTCACAGCATGGTTTCCTGGACTGTCCTTCAGCCACCTCTCTGTGGTCACTTCCAGGTGGCTGTCTCCATGACATGTTTGCTGTGATGATGCACCCTGGATTATGGAGCAGAATGCATACCATAGTCACCATTCTCAAATCTGTCTCTATGGGCCAGGCACCAAACACTCACGAAAGCTTCATTTTAAGCATCTTTCTGGGTGAAATAAAGCTTTGAGTTAAATCGTCTTGCAAGAGTCCTTAACTACGCTTCACCATAGTAGCCCAGGGAGGCCATAAAGCTACTTTTTACCTACATAAAACACTAACCTTTAGGTTTGGAAGGTGGAAGGTAGTTGTAAGTAAGGTTGCTTGATAGCTTGAGTTGCTGTCCCCAGAAGTCTGAGTAAAGTTGCTAATCCCTAATTTGGGGAGAATACCATGAACTAGACAGCAAGAGGGCTGTAGCCAGAAAAGGCAATTTTAATAGTAACTACCTTAGCTTTGTAAATGAGAATGAGCCCATCCCTGGTGCTCACAGGGCACCAGCCCCGAGCATGCATGCTCGCGCCATCTTAATAACTGCCTATCTCTCTCTGTTTTCCCGTTTCTGTTTTGTAGACAACAGAATCAGAAACATTCATGACAAGTGGCTTATTGCTAAAGGACTTGTTCATTAAGTGATTTCTGCCTTGGAGTAATTTTTCCACAGAAAAACCAGTTGTCAGTGACCAAACATACTATTCTGTAGTTTCGTTCATCTATCCCTTGGTTTAATAAAAAAGACTTCTTCCATTTCAAACAGAGGGTAAAGGGATGGTAAGCCAAGCACTCTAGCATCCTGGTCCCCCAAAGCCTTCTCAACAGCACCGTTGTCCTTCTTTAAGCAAATGCCCAGTGCACTCTTACCCTCTCTTTCTTCCTTTAAAGAGTGATATGCCCTGGACCTACCCTTAGAGGAAGTGGGGGTGCACTTGTGAAACCCTGATTGGAAGATAAAGAGGTTGTGTTTCTATTTTTTGCCTGTATTTATACTTTTAACTTCTTTGGGCAGTTTGCCTAGAAGTAATTGACTTCCGTGCCCTCTCCTTTCCTGTGACTTCCCCACCCTTCAGGTCGGAAATAGATCTCCAAAGTATGCACAGAGTCTGGCCCGTGGATGTTGGAAAGCCATTAGATTCTGTCAAGTGGTGCCTCTTGCCTTGAGTGCTCTTTCTCATTTCCATTTCCAAGATGGAAGCCAAATATAAATAAGTAACTTCCTCCCTTTCCCTCCCTTTCCCTACCCTTCCCCCGCCCTCCCTTTCTTTATATGAGATTGATTGGACTTCCTTGTGCACACGGGTCAAGTGTTCAACCACTGACATGCTCCTCAGCCCCTTGTTATTTTTACAGATCAGGTTTTGCGTCCCTCTCCCCTTCCCCTCCTCACTTCCTCTTCCTCTGTATCTCAGCCTCTCCTCCACCACTCCTCTTCTTCCTTGGCATTTACTCTGCTAGAGGAGATCCGTGGATGGATCCTGAAAGGTCAGTGTTTCTGTTCTCTCTATTCCAGGAAAGCCCAGTGAACAAAGCTGAACAGTGTAAGATCAATGGCACCAAGGCACTGTGGCTGCTGGAGCCCAAGGCCTCAGAACCAAGGTGGCATGACAGAGAGGCTTCCTGCTAGTCCTTCTTCGCTTTCACAAGTACATGGGCTGGCCAGACCATACCATGAGGCCCAGTTTCAGATTTTCTATTGTGACTCCTGTACACACCCCTGTAGTGAGGAGAGAAGTTGGAAGGTTTGGTTATCTTTGTCATGACTGTTGTTCCTCGAGAGAACATCACTTGTGGGGTCAGTTACTCACAGGGATGTTAGTGGTCTTAATTTTGTTTAATTAAAACAAAGCTCCATATTATATAATGTGATCATGTTTTCTTCTTCTCCATCTCCTCCAAGATTCTTCTCTCCCTACCCATCTAACCGTGGTCCCTTTCTTTCTCTCTTTTGAAAACAAATGAACAAACACCCTAAGGAAACCAGGATTGATAAAAACCAAACAAACATAAGAAACTCTCTCTCTCTCTCTCTCTCTCTCTCTCTCTCTCTCTCTCTCTCTCTCCACACACACACACACACACACACACAAACACACGGAAGTAAACAAACAAAAAAATCCCAATCCATTAAAAAAAACCAGCATAAAATTGGGAATCATATATATAAGCAAAAGACCAGTAAGTAAAAAAAAAATGCCCAAATAAAGCAAAATGAGACAAAAAGTTGATTTCGTTTTGTGTTGACCATTGGACATGGGGCCTATACTGTAATGTGGTTAATATAACCAGTGAGACTCCACTGGAGAAAACTAATTTGTCTTTTGCAAGCAGATGACCTTGGTTTTAGTCAGAGTTCAAGAATGTAGATGATCCTGGGAGGGGTTGAGCAGATCTGGGAGGGGCTTCCCACTATATACCCTGGAGAGCTCTAGGGAATCTCCTTTTCCAACTTCCGAGGACCCAGGAGAAGCATCCTTTGTTCTGAGGGCACATGTGAGGACTTGTGTTCTCCATCCTTCTGCATCTATTTGCTGTAGCACATGGATGTGCACACAGAGTGCACACAGAGAGTGTACAGGCATGCCAGTCCATGGTGGACGACTCTCACCATCCAGTAACTCAGTTCCATTCAAGGGCCAATGAAATGCCTTAAAAGGTAAAGATGCTTGCTGTTAGTCCTGATACCCTGGATCTGAGCCCTAGGGCCCACCCACATGGTAGAAGGAGAGAATCGACTCTTACAATTTGTCTTCTGACCTTCACATGAACGGCATGATGTGCTCGCATGTGCACACAACACACAGATACAATGAATGAATACATGTTAAAAAAAAAAATCAACCATCCCGTCTAAAGAATTCGGTGGTCAGATTACTATGTGCTATCTTTTTTTCAGTCTTCTCTGTGCCCCAGGGCAAGAAGGCACCTTGGGAGCTTAGATGGGTCCTTGGTAATTCAACTCAACAAGAAAGCAGCCATCACCACTTGGAGTCCTATCTTTTGGGGAAGTGAATCGTTTCTTTAGTTCAGTCATGTCTTCTCTATTGAAAATGCTTGGCTGTACATTGTATGCTCTGGTTTTAGCTCAATGTGATGTGATTTTAAGTCTTAGGAGGTAATTAACTTCTCGGGTATCTTGATAAGCATTCCAGGTTAGGAAAATGAATTGTACTCAGAGAGCACAATGTAGTTGTCAACCATGATATTGTACAAGGTATTCTAGAACTATAACCCTAAGGTTCATGACAAAGTAATATGAATTAAGCTTTAAGAGTTTCAGGAGCAATTGCCAACTACCCATTGTTAGCCTTTCCTTCGGCTGTTCTTTTTAGATTGTTTAAACTCTATATCAATCTAGTCAACACAGTTCTCTCTCTCGTTTCAGTTATTTGGTGTGAGTTCACCACCTCTATTCTGTTAGGTTGTGATTGCTTCCTTTATTTGTACGTAGGAAATAGTATAATTGGTAAAGAAAATAATGGAGAAATTGATTTTGTTAGAGATAAAAGGATAAAAGAAATTCCAGCACAGCAAGAGTAATCAGTAAATTTAACCAGCGTGTGCCTCCCCCTGTAGAGTGTTCTTAGTATGCATGGCTGAGGCAAGGTATGGGATGATACAGAAATCTGAGGAGTGGAAAGCCACAGGGAATTTTCTGAATTCATCACTGGAGGAAGTGTGTGGCGTACTTCGTTTCACCAAGATCCTCAAAACCAGGATCTTTAGAAGAGTATCAAAGTGGGAGGCGTTTCTTACACTTCTGGATTCAGGATTCTATATCTTTGAATTCATCTAAGGACTTTTCTCTTCAACTATGGGGAGGCAGGAGGGAAGTGAACTTTTTTTTTTCTCCAGGTACTTAACAGTTGGTAGAAGGAAAAGCCTGGGCTAAGTTTTGGAAGTCTGTGTAGAATTCTGTCCTAGTCCTTGGGGGCCAAGTCACAGACAGGGAAGTGCTTCCCGGGGCATCTGGTGTCCTGGTGGTAATGTCCAGCAGGAGGTACTGCAATGAGTCATACAGGAAACACAGGGAACAGCACCCCTGAAGATGGGGGGGGGGGAGCAGGTGTGGGGCAGAAGTGAAGCCACAGCAGGAGACTCAAAGCAGGTGGTTGAGCCTCCATTGCCAGAGGATGTAAGGAGATTGAGAGTGAGAGACAGAAGGAAGGCAACAGGAACTATCCTGGGTTCCATCTTGATTGCTATACCTTGAGGATGATGCAGGAAGGGCTTCCTAGGGAGAAAGGAGACACATTCACCTAGATAGAGAGTAAAACAGATGAAACCCTGCTGTAGAACTATTTACAGTAAGAGGATGTGCTTGCCATCAGATAAATGTATTTAGATTAGACAATCAAGCCCTGGTGCTCGAGGGTGGGGGTGGGGGTTGGCAGAGTTGCCAAGGGGAATAAATGCTCCCTGCAGAGGCTGTAGACGGCTGCGTGCCAGCACAGCTAAGCTCCAGTGGTGCTCTGTCTCCATGTGGCATCACTGAAGGTTAGGCTGCAGTCTGTTGTGGCTGCCATCATCAAATTTCATAGACGAGTATCTTGTAAACAACAGATTCCCCCCCCCCCCCCACACACAAACCTTTTGAAAATCTAAGGTCAAAGCAACAGCACACTGTCTAATGAGGGCCTATTTCCTAATCCATAGATGACATGTTCACGTGGTGGAGCAAGAGAATGCTTCAGTGAAGGCACTAATCCCATCTAGGAGGGCTGCATCCTTAGAGTCTAATCACCCCTGCCCAATACTCCAAGTAAGACTATTATCACCTGGGAGGTTATGATTCAATATAGAAATTTTGGAGTAGGGGTTTGGAAGAGGGTTTTGGTTAATTTCCTGACATGCTATCTATGGGGTTAACTGCCCATTTTTAGTTTAAGCACATAACAGGTTTTAAAATTTCCTAGTGAAAATTGTATTAGGGTATAATTTTAAAACTGTTTCATGTAAATGTGATGTTTTCAACTTTTCTACCTTTTTGTGCTAAAGCATAGATTATTTACTTGGAGTTTTCTCTTAATTGTAAGAAAATTTGGGACAAAGTACATGTGTGGCGCATACACACACACACACACACACACACACACACCCATACACACACACACACACACACACACACACACACACACATGCACACGCACACACACATACACAAATACATACACACACACATACATACACACACACATACACAAACACCCATACACATAAAATAAATACAGTGTTTTCAATAAAAAAATTTGGCTGGAGAAACTAAGATACCTTGTTTTGACATCATAGCATTTTTATAGCTGTCATTTTCTCCAGAATACTTACTACAAAATAATACCAACATTTTTTTCTACTTAATCCCATTAACACTTGGTCAAGATTTCAATGCTGGGTTTTCATAGTAGAATAAATGCATAGTATTTTAAAAGCCAACTTCATATTAATATAATTTTATGACACCAACAATTTCCATATTTTCCATTCCTACTATATTAGTAATTTTAAGGCTCTGTATATAATATCATAAACATTACTTTTGTGAGTCGTGTCAATTCAGTCAGTTGTAGCATATATCTTAAGTGAGTACTCTATTGCCAGGATGTTGTATTTGATGCTGAAGAAATTAATTTATAGCCCCTGTCCTATACAGTAAAGCCATTCAGACTACTGAATGAATGATTAGGGCTTTTTGTTGTTACTGCTGTTGTTATGGGAAGCACACCTCTCTCCTTCACATTGTTTCTTTGCAGAGTAAGGTGTTTTGTGTGCCAGGAGCACAGTGTCTAGGAACGAAATGGGTAGACATAATTAAGGAAGAGGAAGACATCCAGGGGGACTCTGAGTAGGATATCCATCATTTATCAAGACAAGAAAGCTGCATCCTAGCTTACAGACAACTAGCAGTGCAAAAGACAGAACCAAGAAGCTGTGTGTTTGAAGACCACTCCCTCCCCCAAAGCAGGGGTACTATCTGGAAGGCTTGGGGCTAACCAATGGGTTTGTCTTGGTACTAGAATTTGCCCAACATATTCACAAGGAATGGAAGAGGAGACATGTTCTAGGGAATACGATAATGGATTGAAAACAGGGACAGAGTGATAGTTTTATAGCATTTGGGGACACATTAAACCCATTAATTTGTACAGGAATATATGTAAATTTAAAGAAAAGGAGGCCTGAGCTTTGAATTCTACATGGATGTCCCACTTCTAGCTCTTTTGTGGTCATGTGACCTCTCCAAGCTTCTGTTTCCTCTTGGTGTGCAAGAAGAATGAGCACCGTTTGTCTTGCAGGACTTCATTTTGATTTCTGTGGGTGACTGCTAAAGTCATCCTGGCGTCCAGGACAGGCCATGTCAGTGTTCACAGCTCTGTGCCTCTTATGAGCTTCGTGTCTAGATTAGACCTCTTACCATTCTGTTCTGTCTTGACGTCTGAAGCCGCAGACACTATGATCAGAGCATTTCTGCCATTATCCGGATTTATTGGGGTCACTCCCACACAGATACAGTTCTTTTTCTAAGAGAAATTCTAGTTCTAGCTGGAAGGTGATGAAACATAGGTCCATCTTGGGGGAAAAAAAAAGCTTTGTGAAGTTGGTCATGAAATAAAGTTAAACCAAGGAGACAAAGACCATCAGGCGATTCAGCTTGACCTTATACTTAGCGGAGCTAGAAGATGGTCCCTACCATGGCTGTTGATAAGGTGTGAAGAGGCAAGACCATCATGCACTGGGTGGGAGTCTCAGTTACGTGTGGAATGAGAGCTGGGCAGACCCTGAGAATTTTATAGAGCAAAGTCATATCCATGCGGAGATGAGAGTGTCTGACAGTGTCACCTGATGGTCACTGTGCTGCAGATTATACTAAGCAGGTGTGTTGGCCACTCCTACAGCCTTCGTGTTTAATGTGGCTTGCTAGGATCTTTGGATATGTTTTCTCTCTATCATCTGGAACTTGTTAATTTTTGTTGTGGGTTACCTGAAGTTACAACTTAAAAACCAAAAGAAAGTCAACTCTAGTCACTTCGGTTTCCTCTAGAAATACATCCAGTGGTTCCCCTAAAAGCCCTCTCCAAGACAATCTGCAACAAAATTAATGTGTTCCAGATGATAGCTGGAAAAAAAAACAAGAAAAAGAAAAGCAACCCTTTAGTTTTCTGAGACAAAAAGAAGAATGTTTGCTTTGTAGGTTTCATTTCTCCCCTGGAAGGGATAACCAAACTAAAACAAAGTGAACCAACCACAAAATGGCATCTACTGAAGTAGATGCTTAGAACTCACAGTAATGGTTTCCCTCCCTTTGCTGTTATTAACATGAAATCTTAAGTAGACCTCTCCATGTGGTTTTTCACTGACAGAGTAGGTGGATGCAGTTTACTGAAATCGTTTAGTTTTGAGAGAGTTTTAACTAAAAGAAAGAGAAAGCTGGATGTCTACTTGCAAACAGCAACAGCTTTGGGTTCAGTACCCATTATTTCTTGCTTCCTGCATATAGAGCAATCTATTCCCAGGTACCAAAGACAGAGAGCCTGAGTTTTGCTCATTGTTCTGTGAGACTTCTCCATCCTTTAATCCTTCCCTGTTGATAGTCTGACTGTGTTAATCTAGATGAGGTCTAGTGTCCTAGTTGGCCTTCAGTTGCTGTGATAAACACCATGACCAAAAGCAACTTGGGAAAGGAAAGGGTTTATTTTATTTTCCAGGTTACAGTCCATTGTTAAGGGAAGCCAAGACAGGAACTCCAAACAGGAGCTGCAGTAGAAGCCATGGAGGAAAGCTGCTGACTGGCTTATTGCCAGGTTCACCTTCAGCTATCATTTTTTTTCTTTTTTGTTGCTGAGCCACATCTGTTTACAGATGATACAGCCCACAGTGGGCTGAGCCCCTCGACTATTAAGATTTCCAAATGGCCCAAAGAAAGGGCCACAGACCAATCTGAAGAAGGCAATTCCTTAACTGAAGTTCCTTCTCAAGTGTACCAAATTGACAACCAAGCATAGTAATCACAGATGTATTTTTATAAAAAGAGTGACAGAGGAAAGGAAAGACAGTAGGAACCACGGAGCCAGTCTGACTGGGATTAACGGTATTTCTCCCTTGATACTGAGTGAATTAAATATCATTTCTGAGCCTTCATTTCCTTTAAATGGGGGAATACTCATCGTATCTACATCATAGGCCTGGCATATGATATACAACTTTGCAATCTACTTTATTTCAGTTACAAAACTACAAAGTGTGGGCATGTTTCTGTGCTCCCTTCCATGGCAACAGGCATTCTCTGGAAGTGCTGCACTGAGTTCCAGTCTTGGTGGACTCATCCACGTGCATCTAGGTATAGAGATGAAAAATAAATAAACAACCCACCAAGCAGACAAACAAACCAAACCCAACAACTCAGAAGTCATTTCACCACGGTTCTGAGGAGAAGGGACAGTCATTTGAGGTTTTATGAATTTGTGACATATTGTTAGGCAGAGGACAATCTAAGCCCAGAAAGAAAAAAAATAGAGGCAGGAATTTATTTAAACTTTAGTAAATATTTACTGAATAGTTACTGTATTCAGGGACTAGAATAGAAACTGGAAATAGAATCATAAACAGGAAACCGCTCCTGTTCTAAAGCAGCCTAGTGATTTGTATGCCGGAGGGAGAGCTTATCAATGGGATTGCTGCAATTGGATGGGGTATATATTATTGCTTGGTTTTTACAGGTGATAAGCCAAGAGTTGGGAGTTGTATGACTTGTCTTCTGGAGAAAACTTGCCTAGGTATTTGTGGGGGTAACCCAATCCCTATGTAAGTTGACAGAACCAGAGAAGCTGGGTCCCATGGTGGCTTGTGGGTTGTACTTGCTTTTTGGCAGCAAACTCTTGACACCAGAGCAAACTCTCAGCGAAAGTTCTGAAACACCATGCGTCATTTAATAAAATGGAAGGCACAAAAACTGGGCCAAGAGGCAGGAAAGATCATAGGTGTCTGAAAACGTGTCACTGAGGCATTGTTAGTTTGTTAGTTAAGGGGTGGAAAAAAAAGATGAAACAAACAAACAAACAAACAAAACCTGATTTCTACATTAGGAATTGATGTGAACCTGTGCTGGGCCAAAACTGTGATTGCAACTCTTCCTGGACTTCTCTAAATGAAGCCTTCCACTGAAGTAGTTAAACTGTCTCGGCTTTTCAAGGTGGGAGAATATGGGGTAAACTGAAAGGAAATCATGAGGTTGAGTCAGCCTAGGAAGAGGGGTGGAATTATAGAATAATTAAAAATAAGATGGAGTTAGTAAAGACTGATTTAATTTAAAATACTTGGGAAACAAATGTAAAAGTTGGAAAACTAAGCTTACTGATTGAGGGCCGGAGAGATGGTTGAGGTGTTTGAGAGAGTTCACTGTTCTCCCAGACGAACAGGTTCAGTTCCCACGCGGTGGGCCCCAAACCTCTGCTCCAGGGGATCCGAAGCTGCCTTCTGCCTTATGTGGGCACCCCAACTCGGGTTGCATACACTCACACAGACAGATATTCACGAGTACAAATCAAAGTAAATCTTAAAAAAATACACATAGACTACTTGCTTCTAATATTTTTTCCCCTTTAAAGGGGGAGGGATAAAAGAGGTTTCAAATCAGCAGTTCTCCACCTGTGTTTCTCCACCCCTTTGGTATACCTGTAGCTCAAAAAAAGAAATTTACATTCCGATTGTAACAGTAGCAAAATCACAGTTATGAAGTATCAGTGAAATAACTTAATGGTCGGGGTCACCATGACATGAGGGACTGTATTTAACGGGTCTCTGCATGAGGAAGGTTGAGAACCACTGCTTTAAGTCATTATTTTCTCCATTGAGGTATCACATTTTCTCAGGGAAAATTTGACAGTTTGACCCATGCATTCCATGTGCACAAATCCACTCACAGCGGTGAGCATTTCCACCCCTTCACTCAGCGATGGTGCTGGAGAATTGCCCCCTTGAGCTTCAGTTTTCTCTCACAGTAAGGCTGCTACTTGCTTCCTGTAGATTATATTTCTCCTCCGGGTCTTTCTTTAAAGTTTCATTTGTTAAACTGATTTCTTTAATGAACTTTGTGTGTACCACAGTCTGACTATTTCTCGAAGCCCAAGAAATGCAAGGCTGGTTGATTCAAGGTCCTCCATGACCTTATTTTGACACCATCAGCTTTTATCTGCCTCTGGATTAAGACATAGAGACAATCCAGGCAAGATGCCCCAGCAAGAGAGTACGCTCTTCTCTGAATGTACTTCTGTTGTGTCACATTTTGGGGACATGCACATGAACTAATGTATCTGACAAATGGCAAGAATAAGTGGTGAGCTCGGGACTCAGTCCTGATGAATGGGACAGAGAAGGACTGGACCAGCCTTTGAAGACGTAGTGGGCTTTGTAACTGGGTGGAGGAGGCTCTGGGGCTACGTGAAGTGGCTGTGGATTCGGATGGAGTGGGCGGAGAGCACCCTGAAACAAACTATTTCAGGGCCATCACTTTCTGAGACAAGTGCAGTTTGAATGGGGAAAGGACTTCCTCACAAATAGACAATGAATCAGGTCACACACCAGCTCCTTTCCTGTCTCGAATTTCTTTGATACTTTGGCTTCCTCGGGAGGGGGGTGGCGAGGTGAATCTACGATTGTTTAATCTGTTTCCTGTTTCATTGTATATACTTTGCAGCTGTTTCTCCCTCTTCTTAAGATTTTTTATTTTTAATAACTGAATTTTGAGAGGACATCCTTTCAAAAAGCCGAGCTGGCGGAATCATTTAGTCACTTGACATTGCTTATTTTTATTGGTCACTTGGCATTGCTTATTTTTTTTTTTCACAGTGCTGGGCTGCTGTCTATTGCTTTGGCAACTGAGGAAGGAAGCAAGTCCCCTGGTCCAGAAAGAGTATTTGGGACACATGCAGTGGAAATACAGATTCTAAGCATATAAGACCCTGTTTCCTAGGCCATTAGTGGGATGTCACTTGCAGAGAAGGAGCTAGGAAGAAAATCAGCTCTGAGAGTACCCAGCCTTAACAGCCTAGACTAAGAGGATGTGAGCTACTGTAGAAGGCTGCTTTGCAGTGTGCAGACTTCTTGGGTAAAAGGGGTAATTATCATCTGTATAAGGCAACAGGAGTGTTTTTTATAAATGTCCTGTGGCGATCTAAGCAATTCCATATTTGCAAGAGATTTTCACCTTTCCATAATCAATAAATTACCCAAGTGAAATCTACCGCTTTGTTTTCTACTTGTATAATTATTTTACAGCCAAGTGCTAACTTTTATTTATAGAAAACAAAATTTATTAATGAGGCACGCTGACGGGTTTATGGTGTGAGTGGGAAGGGGTGGTGTTTATAGGGCACTTCTCTTCATTAATTAGCTCCTTTTTAATCGTGCACATTCTAAGCCTGATGCAAACCTCGTGTGAAATGAGAAATGACCCTTACCTGTCATAATTTTTCTAAAAGGAACCTCCTTACCACGTTAGATAGTTAGAAACAGCTAGGAAGACAGGAGACTACATGGCATTCTTACCCAAAGGCGATGGTTTCTTTCCCTTGAGCACCTTAATCTGTGTTTTTATTGCTCTGACCACAGCAACATTCTTGCGGCAGGAGCAGGCTGACTGGATAGTCCTTGAGAGGATAGGGTATTGGGGAACACTATGGGCTACAGTGTGATAGCTCATTACTGCTAACAAATGTCCCTTGTCTCTAAGTCCCTGGGACAGGCACATCGCACTCTTGATAAAGGAGCAGGCTTTACCTTCTAAGGCTTTCCAAACTTGAATGTGCCATATTGCCAAGTTCAAAGGCATATTTTGCCCTAGATGTAGATAAGTCACGTAGATACATTGCTTTATGCCTTTCTCATGCTTGGATCCCTCCTAAGACCCCGCTTCACACATGCAACTTAGCTACTGTCCTATTCAAATGCATTACTTCAGACACAGAAGGAAACGAATTCAGAGTTTTGTCTTTGTTTGTTCTTGCTTTTTTGAGTTCAGGTAGTAGTTAGATATTCCTGCATCGAAATTAACCCAACAGTGAGTAAGTACTTAGACCAGCAAACCCAGCTTCACCTTTCTTGGATCCGGGATTCAGAGTACCTGCCCTGGCTCTTCTGTCTCACTGTCTGCGCCAGGGCAGATGGTGCTTCCAATCGACAGTTGGGCTATAGGTGGATGAGGCCAACTATGGCTGCGCGCATTGCCTCCTTACCACGTGAGCTTCCCTCTAGGCAACTCACGGTAGGGCAGTTGGCTCCCTTCCGAGTACACAAGAGATGAGCAGCCAAGGAGATGCCAAAGTCACTGCTAAACTGCATCCTTTGGCATCTCCACAAGGCATTCCAGGGTTCTTACTGTACTCATTAGGAGTGCCACCCGGCAAGACTTCACTCCGGAGGAAGGAAGAGACGAGACACCATAGAACATAGGCATGTACACCAGAAGGTAGGGCTTGCAGGATCAGCGTAAAAGGCTCATGTCTTCACTCAACTGGGCTACCCTAGTTTTCTTCTCGAGTTCTTTGGACTGTACTGCCAACATTGTTAATCGAGCTGGTGGGTTTTATGTCAGCGTGACACAAGCTAAAGCCATTTGAGAGGAGGAAACGTCACAGTCAGCTAATAGATGGATCACAGGGCTCCCAATGGAGGAGCTAGAGAAAGTACCCAAGGAGCTAAAGGGATCTGCAACCCTATAGGTGGAACAACATTATGAACTAACCAGTACCCCGGAGCTCTTGACTCTAGCTGCATATGTATCAAAAGATGGCCTAGTCGGCCATCACTGGAAAGAGAGGCCCATTGGACACGCAAACTTTATATGCCCCAGTACAGGGGAACGCCAGGGCCAAAAAGGGGGAGTGGGTGGTTAGGGGAGTGGGGGTGGGTGGGTATGGGGGACTTTTGGTATAGCATTGGAAATGTAAATGAGCTAAATACCTAATAAAAAATGGAGAAAAAAAAAGAATGCCTCCATAAGATCAGGCTGTAGGCAAGCCTGTGGGGGCATTTTCTTAGTGATTGATGTGAGAGGCCTCAACTCATTGTGAGTGGTGCCACCCTTGGGCTGGTCGTCCAGGGTTCTTAAGACAGCAGTCTGAGCAAGCCATGAGGAGCAAACCAGTAAGCAGCACCCCTTCATGGCATCAGCTCCGCCAGGTTCTTAGCTTCTTTGAGTTCCTGCCCTGACTTCCTTCAGTGATGAACTATGACCTGGAAGTGTAAGGCAAATAAACCCTTTCCTTGATAATTTGCTTTTTTGGTCATGGTGCTTCACTGCAGCAGTAGAAACCCTAAGACAGTATTGGAAGGAAGTGTATTGGGAAAATAGACTTCTTCTTTTTTTTTTTCTTTCATCTCCAGAATTAATGATGGAAAGCTTTGTCAGCACACACACTTCAGTTGTACATGCTCTAAAGTGTGCATGTTTGCTGCCGTGTTCTGAGAAGAGCCGGCCTGGAGATCGGAAGGTGCCTGGGAGGGTCTAAGGCTGTGGGTCTGGCTTCACTAGGGCCTTGACATTTAAATGAGAGAAAGCTATGCACTATGTGAACATACTATGGTGCCAAGGTCAATACTTCATGATGATTCGAACTCAAAAGAGATTGCTGGCCGCAAACCCCACTGACTACTCTGCCCCTGTAGTCACATGAGAGAATGAATAGCGAGCTCTATAACAGAAAACTGTTCTATAGGAAGAGAACAGATCAGGGTGAGTGGGATGCTGCAAGCTCCTGCAGAGACAGATAGGCAAGTGCACTGTGAAGGGTTATTAAAGTTGAGTCACATAGATGACTTTCCTTTTTATCTTGACCCCAAAATTTATGGAATGCACTAATGTGGTTGTACAGTCTGCACTGAACAAGAAAACGTTTAGGGGCCTGGGGAGATGGGCTGGTTGGTGAAGTGTCTCTGGCATTGGCTTGCGGACAGGTTCAGATTCCCAGCACCTACGTCAGAAAGCCATTTTTCACAGCATACCTCATAGAGACAGTGGGGTCCTTGAAGCGTGTTCCTATGCGCCATCTAATCTAACCGAAGTGGCGAGGTTCAGGCTCAGTGAGAGACCCTGTCTCAAAAATAAAGGCGGAGCCTTAACCAGGGAAGGAACCCTGACCTAGACCTCCAGCTTCCATATGCTCACACACATGTCCACTCGCCCACTGACAAGCATATATATCACACACAACACACTACACACAGCGTTTTATTTTTTTTTAATGCCTTTCATTTTCTTTCTCTTCCACTGACTCTTCCCTGAATGTTTCAAAACCCCAGCAATCCTATCGCCCTCTCTTAGTCCATAGGATTGGAAGCTGTCCACATGGGTTTGGGGCTTCTCGGTGGACGGTTTTCATTCAAGCGCATCCGCCTGAGGCTCCTTAGGCTGTGCTTTAACTTCATTTAGCTGCACTTCTCAATCGAAAATTCTAAGTTGTGTATGGAAAATTCTAAGTTGTGTATGGAAAGTTGTGTATGGAAAATTCTAAGTTGTGTATGGAAAATTCTAAGTTGTGTATGTTCTAGAATATGTCAGCTGGGGGCATATTGTATGGCTCCCCAGTGCTCCCGGTGTTCATGCTTGGGAAAAATAAACCCAACCAATGTATATGCTACAGAGCATTCAGAAAGAAATGTATGTATGCGGATGACTATCTCCATGTTTATTACCTCACATGCTGAGTTTTTGTGATGAGAACATTTCACCTCTACTCTCTTGGCGTTATTCAAGGCTTAGGGCCCTGTACTGCTAAAGGCATCTTTTAATTCACTCCTCTGTGTAAGACGGTTTTGTGTGCTTTGATCGGCATGTCCACACCTCCCTGTCCTCAACTTCCCCAGAAGCTTTTATTTCTAATAAAACTGCTTCCGACTTTTATTATTTCAGTCTCTGCATATGAGTGGGTTCACTTAACGTCCCCCTTCCCATCCAGGTTGTTGAAAGTGATAGAACTGTCCTCATTTTAAAATCTAAATTGCATCCCACTGCACGTTTTATCTGTTCATTTGTTGGCACACATCATCATTTGTAATCCTATTTTCACTACTTCGAATAGCTCTTAGTGAGCATGGGAGTGCAGATGTCTCTGACACGCTGATTTCATTTGCTCTTGCTAAATATCCACCGTTGGAATTTCTGTACAGTAGCTGTCTTTTTTTTTTTTTTTTTTTTTTTTTTTTTTTTTTTTTGTGGAGCCTCTGTATTATTTTCCAGAGGGCTGTGTGGGTTTAGATTTCCACTGTTGTGTACAAAGTTCCCCTTTTCTCTGTATATTCACCAGTATTATTTTTTGGGGTGGGGGAAGTCAGTGTTAAGATAGGGTCTCATGTAGCCCAGGGTGGCTTCATACTTATTATATATGTATGTATATACACACAGCCTAGGCTAAATCTCCAGAGTGCTGGGATTGCAGGTGTGAGCCATCCCAGACAAATCAATTTACACCTTTTTGGTAATGGGCATTCTAACAAGTGTGAAGTGCTCTTATTGTTTTCACTTCCATAATGATTTGTAATGTTGCCCTTTTGCCTGTTTTGGTTTGGTTTTTGTATGTATTGGCCATGGTATATTTTCTTGGAAGAAATGTCTGTTTGGATCCTTAGCCTCATTTTTTTTCCTTTGTTGTCTGTGCTTTGCAGGGTGATGAGGATGAGGGTGAGGGTGAGGGTGAGGGTAGGGGTGGGGATGGGAGGGTCATAGCTAAGATACCATTGCAGCCCAATGCCTTGGAATGAGCATGGTAGATTACAGTTTCAGGCCTTCTTCATAAGTCCTTACCCCACATTAAGCTGGTGTTTACATAGTAGATCCCCCATTTTCCCTGGGGGATGCGTTTCAACCCCCACCCCAGTGCATACCTGAGACTGGGGTTAGTCCCAGACTGCCATGCGTAATTAGCCTGATACTGTGCAATCAGTTTGATAGCTGAGATCGCCAGCCAGTAACTATGAGGTAGTGCATACTGATTCATGTCCTAAGTGGGGTCATGCCGGATGCTCTGAGATTTTTACCGTGTTGCTGAGAAATGGCCCAAGATTTAAAACTTTTAAGTTGCTTCTGGGATCTTCCATTTTATATTTTCACACCATGGTTGATGGCAGGAAACGAAGCCACGCAAAACTGAAAATAAATACAGACAGACAACTGCCTAAACTTTGAGATTAAAGTCCACTTATCCACATGTGGACATCTGATTTTTCCATCATTTGTGGTTTTGACACCTGTGTAAATCCATATCTGGGTTCTCTCTTCTGTCCCATTGGTCAGTGTGTTTATTTTTATGACAGCACAGCGCTGTTTGTAGATCGCTCTAGCATTATAGGATATCTTTAAGTCAGGTCTGTGATGAATTTAGGCTCTTTGATGAGTCCATACAAATGTAGTTCTTTTGAAAATTAATTTCTGTGAAAATTTCTGTGAGATTTTGCTAGGAACAATATTAAATATGTTGATAATCATTACTTGTATCAAAATGCTACATTGACTTATTATTTATCTTAACTGAATTGTGTAATGACTTCTAATATATTTTGGTGTATGTTTTCTATATACACAACCACGTATCTTCAAACAGAGAACTTTATTTTTTTTCCAAGAAATGATATCACATCTTTTTTTTTTTTTTGTCCTCCTGGCTCTCATAATTAGCTTTGGACAACTGACACAAACCTACATATGCTTAGGAAGGGAACGTTCAATTGTGGGATTGCTTACATCATACAGGCCTGTGGACATGTCTGTGGGCATGCATGCTCTTGACTGATAACTGATGCAGAGGGACTGGCCCATTGTGCTGTTATCCTTGGGCAGGTGGGCCTGGGCCATATAAGAAAGGCAGCAGGGAGAGCCAATGGGTAAGCAGTGTTCCTGGGCCATATAAGAAAGGCAGCAGGGAGAACCAATGGGTAAGCAGTGTTTCTCAATCTTTTCCCTCCACCTTCCCACCTTCAGGCTCTTGACTTGGGTTTCCTTTAATAATGGACCAGGACCCTAAGCCAAGCAAAGCCTTTCCTTCCCAGCTTGTTTTTGATCTGTTTTATCACAACAGCAGCAGATCCAACTAGGACACTTGGCTCATTTCTCAGGCTAAGACTAAGAGTTGGATATTGAGGAGAAATGGCAGAGTGGCTGTACCTGTCATAGTCTTGAGTTAGAGGAAGAGTTTTCAATTTTTTACAGATAAATATGCTATTAATTATGGGATGTTTTGTAAATGCACTACCTATATGTGCGAAGGTATATTTCAGTTATACTTCCTTTGTTGATAGTTTTGATTGTGAAAAAGTTGAATATCTGTTAAAGTTCTTTTTATTTCCTCTGTATGATGATCACACGATTCTCTCCATGATTCTGTTACTGTGGCATGGCACTTTTATGGATTGTATTTGTTGAAACATTGTCAATACAACCCACCTAGACTTTATGAATAGTCCTTAACTCCCAGGTTGGTAGTATCATATAGAGCATTTTAGTGCCAGGGCTCAGCAGTGTGGGTCTGTAATTTAACACATATTTTTCTTATATAAACTTCCTCTGGCATCAGGAACAAGGCAATGCTGTGTTGATAAAACAGATTTGGAAGCATTTTCTTTCAATTTTTAAGGGAATTAGTTGTCTCTGAATTGCTACAATCAAGTAACACCAGGTCTTGGGCTTTTCTTTAACTGGAAAGTTTTTTTATTCCTCTAATCTCTTTTGTCATTTCTAGTTGATTCAGATTTTCTATTTCTTCATTGTCCTATCTGCCTTGATTATCAGGTCAACACGGTCTAGAGTCATCTGAGAGGAAACCCTCAACTGAAAATTGCTTCCATCAGGTTGACTTACGGCCATGTTTGTGGGGGATTTGTCTTGATACAGGAGGACCTAGCCCACTCTGGATGGCACCATCCTCAGGCAGGTTGGTCCTGGGGTATGGAAAGTAATATTAGCCTAAGCTTGGGAGTTAGCTGTCTACAAAGCAGCATGCCTTCACGGTTTCTGCTGTACTTCTCTGGGACTGAGTGAGTTCCCTGGTGAGAAGCTGTGTGGTAAAGCAAGTCAACTCATCACACCTGCTGCTGCTTCCTGTCTAAAGTCCTGCCCTGGCATCCCTCTCTATTGGGCTGTAACCTGGAAAAGTAAGATGAAATGTCCTTGTGGGACTGTTGGATCTTCAGACGTGTAACTTAAGTGTGCTGTCATTAAACAACTTTCTAGCTTCATGAACTTAAAAAAAAAAAAGATGAAACGAACCCTTATCTCCTCAGGTTGCTTTGGGTCAGAGTGTTTTCTCATAGAAACAAAAAGGGAGTCTCTCTCTCTCTCTCTCTCTCTCTCTCTCTCTCTCTCTCTCTGTGTGTGTGTGTGTGTGTGTGTGTGTGTGTGTGTGTGTGTATAGGAACTTTGCACTTCCCCTAGATGATCACACAAGTTTGGCAAACATTGTTCTTAGTAGCCTGTCACACTCCTCAGTATTTCTCTGGTATAAATGATGCTCTTTCCACTCTCATTTCTGATTTTACTTTTGAATCCTTTCTCTGATTTTTAAAGGGCTTATCTCTTTTGGCTATCTTTGTAGAAAACAACACTTATATTCAACATTCTATTGCTTTTCTAGTCTATTTCATGGCTGTTTTCATCTTTTTCTTATCTTCTACTAACTTCGGGCTTAATTTTTTTGGTCTTGTTCAATTTCTTTAGGAATACAGGATTAATGTGAGATCTTCTTTTTATGTAGTTTTGTGGGGTTTTGTTTTTGTTTTTACTAACTTTTTCTTAGAATTACTTCTGTTGCATCCTGTCAGCTTTAGTATGGATTCTGTCCTTCTTGTCTTAACATATTTTTACATCTCCCCTTTACCTTCTCCCTTGGCCCATTCTTTGTTCAGATGCCCTGGTTTTGTTGTTCTTGTTTTAAATTTTAATGTATCCGTTAATTTACCCAGAATCCCTATTAGTGACTTTGGCCATCATAACTCTGCAGTCTGTAATGATGCATGTTAAGAGTTCCATCTTGTTCAAGTTTATAAACCTGGCTATGGCATAATTGTGAGTTTTCCTGGAGACTCCTTTCTTTGTGCTTGAAAAGAACATACATCCTGTGCTTGGTGGAATCCTCTGTCCATGGATAGCTGGTTTGTTTAGTCTACAGTCAGTTTATATCAACTATTTCATTATTGATCTTCTGTTGAGAAATACTCTGTCCTTGATGAAACTGGAGTATCAGACACTTACAGTTACTGGACTAAAATCTTTCTTCTTAATGCCTGTCAGTATTTATGTATTTAGGTGCTCCTATACTGGGCACATACATACTTACAACCATCATAGGCTCTTGATGACAGCCACATTATCATAAGATAATGACCTTTGTTGCCTCATCTTACACATATGTATGTCTATTTTATGTGCTGTAGGTATCACACTCCAGTTTTGTTTTTATTTCTATTTGCATATCTTTTTCCATTTTTTTCTACCCCAGGCCTATCTGTTCTTTAGTACAAACAAAATCTCTTGTAGACAGCATATAGATGTTTCTTCCTTTTTCCCCTTTTATTGAACATAGATGTTTTTTCTCTATAATATATCCTGATGACTGTTTCCCCTCCCTCTGCTCCTCCCAACTCCTCCCTACTACCTCTACGCTCTGGTTCCACCCCTTTTAGGCCTCTTAATAGAAAACAAAATGTCTTCTAAGGGGTAATAATAAAATAAAATAAGATAAAACAAAACCCAATATATTGCAATAGGTCAAAACAAGCAAACAAACAAACAGAAGAAACAGAGCCCAAGAAAAGGCACAAGAAACAGACATAGATATAAAAACCTTCTCATTTTCACACTCAGGAATATGAAAAGAAAAACACACTAAACTGGAAGCCAAAATATATACACAAAGGATCTACAATGTAAAAAGGAAAAATTTATAAATAAAATATTAAATTTAATAATAATATTATTAGCAATAATAATATTAATGATAGTAAAGCAGCCCTGACATGACATGACATAACAAGTAGTAACCTCCAAGGATGCCACTGGATTCACTGAACGTGTTTTCTGTTGGCCATTCTACTGCAGGGCATCTGTCTTATCATTAAGAATAGTTTGCCTTCCCAGTGAGATTCCCTCAGAGAAAACGAAATTTGCACTTGCAAGTGATTATCACTTCTCAAGGGCTGGTGTCTGGGTTAGGTATAGAGTTCTCTGTCTGCTTCTCTAAGCCCTGGGACCCCACCTGGTACAGCCCTGTGCAGGCCATGTGCATGTTGCCTTGGTCTCTGTGAGTTCCTATGTGTGTTACAGATTGAGTTAAAGGCCCTTGTTCTCTTGGTGTCTTCCATCCCCTCTGGCTCTTACACTCTTATGGCTTTCTCTTTTGCAGAGTTCCCTGAGCCCTGGGGTGGGGGTGGGGGTGGGGGTGGGGGTTGATGGAGATATCACCTTTGAGGCTGAGTGTTCCAAGGTCTCTCACTCTCTGCATATTGCCTGGATGTGGGTCTCTATTTGTTCCCATCTGCTGCAGGAGGAGACTTCACTGACTATGAATGAGCAAGGCAGTTATCATATTTGTCTTTCTAGGTCTGGGTTAACTAATGCAAGATTTTAAAAAATATAGTGCCATACATTTACATTTGAGTTGCATGGTTTCATTTTCTTAACAGCTAACTAATACCCCATTGTGCAAATGTACCACTTTTTTTTTTTAATCCACTCCTTTGGTGAGTGACATCTAGGCTCTTTCAAATTTTTGGTTATTATAAATAGACAGTGATGAACATGGTTGAGCAAGTGTCTCTGTGTTAGATGAAGTGACCTTTGGGTGTGTGCCTAGGATGAAGTGACCTTTGGGTGTGTGCCCAGGAGTGGTATAGCTGGATATTGAGGCAGATCAATTCCCATCTTTCTGAGGAGCTGCCACACTGACTGACACAGTGACTTTTGTAAGTTTGCACTCCCACCAGCAATGGATAGTGTTCACCTTACTCTACCTTCTTGCTAGCATAAACTCATTTTATTGATCTTACCATTCTGATGGGGTATAAGATACATTCTCAGAGTAGTTTGATTTGCATTTCCTTGATGACTAAGGATGTTAAACGTTTCTCTAAGTGTTTCTTGGCTATTTATCTCTATGGAGAGTTCATTGTTGTGATATGTATCCCACTTTAAAATTGGGTTATTTGCTTTTCTTGATAACTAGCTTCTTAATTTCTTTATATATATTTTTATATTCACCCTCAGTCAGATGTGACTTGATAAAATTTTTTTTCTCATTCTGTAGGCTAACATTCTGTCTAAGTGATAATGTCATTTCCCATGCAGAAGCCACTCAGTTTCAGGAGGTGCTAGTTACTAATTGACATTCTTAATGCTTGTGTGAATGGTGGGTGTTCTATTCAGAAAATATTTTCATGTGCCAATGAGTTCAAGGCTATCCCCTACTCTCTCTTCTCTAAGGTTTATATATTTGGTTTTATGTTGAGGTACTTGATCTCTTTGAAGTTGAGTTTTGTGCAGAATAATAAGTATGGATCTGTTTGCATTCTTCTACATGCAGCCATCCAGGTTGGCCAGCACCATTCGTTGGAAATGTCTTTTTTCCAGACTTCTTTATCAATAATCAGGTGTCTGTAGGTGTGTGGATTTATGTCTGGCTCTTCAGTTGGATTCTTGTTTTTAATCTTTTTTCTTTCTTCTTTGGCAAATATGTGATAGGGTTTTTTTTTTTGTTGTTGTTGTTTGTTTTGTTTTTGTTTTATGGGTACAACTAAGTTTATGGAAAGCATCAGTAAATTTTGAGCCTGGTAAAAATCTAATGCCAATGATTTATAAAACTTCTTCCTTGAAGGGAGTCTACCTAGCTCAAGCATGTGAACCATGGCTCTGGCAGGCCTTGGTCTTCTTCCCGATTCCCTCTGCCTTGCTAAAAGACAAAACAGAACAAACCAACCACATCCCATTAGATTACATTCCTAAAGCTAGCAAGCAAGGTCTCTTCCTTTATTTGTCTATTTTCCTCCTGAGGCTGACTACCAAGGCCCAGCTATCAAAGTACCGAAGCCCAACAATCAGAAGTCCCCTTTGGCTGCCCTAATTAACATGCCCTGTCAAAATGTACCAACGCATACTAACACAGTGTTTCCCCCTTTACCTTTATCAACTGCCATTTTCCTATGGGCATGTCTGCCTCCTCTCTCTTCAGAGGCAGTCTTTGTTCCCAACTCAGGAACAAATATCCCTGGCCCAACCTCCCTTGATCCTTTCCTCATTTTCTCTTGTCCTCTGTCTCCTGTCTTTGTCTCTTATTCCCTGCCTTTTGTCCCTCTGGAGCAAATAAATCTCCTTTGTGCTGAGAACTTGGCCCAGGGAGTCCTGAGCTGATATCAATCTTTACATTACTCCCCACATTTTTTGTTTTTACATATTTTGAAATTTTGTACTTATGAACAAGTTTTTTTTTTTTTACTGATTTTTAATGGAACTACTCTGTTAACTTTAAGTTCATTCTTAGATTTTTTAAGAGCAAAGATCTGGTTGGTTGGTTGGTTGGTTGGTGTTTGTGTGTGTGTTTCACATCATTCTCAATACAATGGCAAACACAGAATATTGTTTATTGCTTTGAGATTGAATTACCTGTTTAGAGCAGTGGTTCTCAACCTGTGGGTTGCAACCTCTTTGGGAGTAGAATGATGCTTTCACGGGGGTTGCCTAAGAGCACCGGAAATACCAGATATTTACATTACCATTCATAACAGTAGCAAAGTTACAGTTATGAAGTAGCCATGATGATAATTGTATGGTTGAGGGGTCACTGTAACATGAGGAACTGTATGACAGGGTCACAGTGTTGGCAAGGTTGAGAACCGCTGGTTGAGAGACGGAAGCCCTGTGAGTTTTGATATGATCGACACGGGGCTTTTTGTGTCGCCTGCTGTCATTAATGCCATGTTTCTCTCTCCTCTCCTCCCAATCACAGCATGTGCGTTCCGGTACAATGGGCTCTCCTTTGTCTACCTTATCTACCTCTTGCTCATTCCTCTGTTCTCAGAACCAACCAAAGCAACGATGCAAGGTAAGGTCCCTTATTGGTCCACAGCAGAGTTGATAGTTGGATGTGCTTTTCTTGACTCCTGGGGCTTGTCTCTATTCAGGGAGAAGGGCATTATCTGGGCAGCAGGGGTGGGTGTCCAGTGTTGTAGCCACTATCAAGGAGAACAGAACGATTTGTTTGGGTTTCATGTGTCTTGGTTATGTACACAGCCATTCTCCCTATATTAGCCCCTAACTAAGTAGACTGGACAGATAATCAGGAATTCTGTGGCTAATGAAAACTCACTCACAGTACTGTCAATTAAAATAAGGCCTATGGTATGGCAAAGCTAGCACGTGCACTTAAATAATGTGTTGTTGGGGGAGAATATGGTCATTGAAAAGAGCAGAGCAACACGGGGGCCCCTGGAGTCTTGTGGTGGGAGAACTGGGAAGAAAGCCTGGCTTCTGCCGTTCCTTGCTGGTGGTACATCAGTTGAGCTTTTTGTTTGTTGTGTTTTGCTTTGCTTTTTTTTTTTTAAATACATATTTCTCAAGTACACAGTGAAAGCAGAAAGCAGTCTCTTTACTTTAGATAGTATCTAAAGCAGGTTCCTGCGAAGCTTTCAATACTTGTTTATTGCTCTGTGAGATGGCAGAGAAAAGAGCAGTGACTGTTTTCTGAGGGTCAACCTTGGTAGCACCTTCTGGTTTTTGATCGACCTTGGTTGAAGTTCTTCCACAAATGTGAAAATGAAGCTCCCTTGAGCCCGATGAAATAAACTGTTTTTGTAACACGGTGTCATTACAAGAAATAAGGACTGTGCCAAATGCTGTAGGTGAGTGAAACGGCTGTGTGTTTCCATGACAGGAAAAGGAAATCCAGCTTGTCCTGACCTTCGGTGGCGTGAGAAAGGTGGTAGCTGCCTTGTAGTGATGGGCTCTTTGGGAGAAACAGTGAAGACAGTGTACAAAGGACAGCAAACCGATTCATCTTTCTCCTCCTTCCTGATTATGGACTTTAGATACTGCTTTGCCCATTTATTGTAGTAGTTAGAGCTACAGATGCTCTGTCTGTTTCCCTGACCCAAAAGAACATTCACATTATAGCTATCACTCTGAACTATGTGCTTAATAGGCCAGGTTAAGAAAAGCTATAGAAGCAGAGGTTTATGCAGATCCTTATTAAACAGCAAATGCAGTGTTTATGGGACGTCATTCACCATGACCTCCCTCTGAAGAGTTCAGCATAGGATTTCTGGCCTCAGAAATGAGATTATCATACATGGGCAACTCCTGTTCCGGGGTTTGAAATGCATGCTGCAAAGAAAGACTTTGTGAGCATTCGGAACACAGTGCTTTTAAAGTGGGTGCTTTTGCCTGTTCCCTTGAATTTTCTGTGGCTCCTATGTCAATATAGGCTCCTGTTCTATGTGGAGATCAAGTAAATAAAATTTGTCTCCACCCTTGTGTGACAGCTCTTAGATTTTCTTTTTTTCGTCTCCCAGTCAATAACCCTGAATCTCTAACAATTTTAGAGGTGTCCATTAGGCTAAGCCCAGTACACTGGGCCCTGACACTAACAGGATATGACATACACGACATAGAATAAAATTCTACAAAGCCTTCACATGTGCACAAATATCCTGTGAATGGAAAGTTTCAAGGTCAGTGTGCAAAGAAGACCCCCCAGGTGCCTGCTGATTCTGGTCCCATCAGAAGAGCAGGGCAGGCTTATTAGGAAGTCCCCACATCCGCATTCGGAAGCAGCATCCTGGTGTTTGATTTTCCTCTTTCCTGCTTTTTAGCACCAGGAAACATGACTGACGTTACCATAACCTCATCTGTTTGTTTGCTTCTGTAATATATGTGATTTATTTTTTTCTGACCTATAGGACTCAAAAATCCATGCATTTCTAGAGACTGTGTGGAAAGACAGAGCGGGTTACATAGTCCTAGGTGGTGGTGTGAGGGCCTGCATAGAGCCCTCACAAGGGCTCAAGTTGTCACAGAGGGAGCGCATGGCTTTTTAGGACAGGGCTCAAGCTCAAATGCACCGAGCTGTGAAAGTCTGGGTTCGTAACCAGATCTTGGGAATCAGCTGACAGGTACAGTGGCATAAGTGTCTCGCCAAGCTCTGCATTGTACCTCCTGAAAAGCCCATGTCCAAGTCCATATGTGAACTTGAATTGGTCCCAGGAGCTGATGCAGGTGTGCCTTGCCAAGGTCCTGTATTAATACAGACACACAAAACTAGACATAAGATGCATGCATAGGGTGACTGCTCCCGTGCTTTCTGCTCTGTCTCCACGTGTGTGGATGGACATCTTTGCTTATGTGACTGGGCTTCCTTTCAGTGTGCTGACAGAGGCTCCCAGTATGTGGGGGACATCAGTATTCTACATTAGTGTGTATACTCTTCGATGCAGTCCTTAGACTGATCCCAACTGGACAATTGTGGGTGGTTAGGTTAGAAGCATCCACTTAACTCACCTAGCTGGTGACTACGGAAGGTTACATGAACGCTGTGCAGTGAGTGAATGCAGTAAGAAACCTCCTAGACACAAGCATCATAAAGACACTCTTAGGACCCTACCACTCTTGTTCATCCCAGAATAAAAGGAGGAAACAAACAGCATCCTAATTTTCAAAGATGGAGAGAATGAGGGGAGTAATCACCTCAATAAGGTGGAAACATATCTGTGATGGTTTGTATATCCTTGGACCCGGGAGTGGCACCATCTGGAGGTGTGGCCTTGTTGGAATAGGTGTGACCTGGTTGGAATGGGTGTGTCACTGAGGGTGTGGGCATAAGATCCTCATCCTAGTTGCCTGGAAGTCAGTCTTCCACTAGCAGCCTTTGGATGAAGACATAGAACTCTCAGCTCCTCCTGCACCATGACTGCCTGGATGCTGCCATGTTCCCACCTTGATGGTAATGGACTGAACCTCTGAATCTGTAAGCCAGCCCCAGTTAAATGTTGTTTTTTATAAGAAAAAAAAAAAAAAAAGAAGCATCCACTTATCTTGAGCTTGGTGTCGTCAGCAAGATGAAGACTATTCGAATAGAAATACCTTTTGATGCCTGGGTTATAGACTGCACTGATAAAGAAAGAAGATCATTTATATGCCCAAACACTAAAACTTCTGTTTTGAAAAACTAGTTAGGGGCTGGATCCCACAATCCCCGTAGAGGACAAGTTCTCAGATTCTCAGTGTAGAGAGCTTTCTATCACATACTGATGTCATGTGTTGAGCCCAGTGTACCCCACCACAGACACACACAGCAGGGTAATAAAGTTGCTCAGAAATTCATTATACACCACACATGGAACTATCTGATTAGGGAGAAATAAGATTTATACAGTCGGAGAATTCTTGATTTGAAAGAGCAAGCTTGTAGGAGCGGTTCTCCTACATGTTCTCCTAGCTAGCAGGGAAATTCTTTCTGCAACAGCTGTATGGGCTGCCCGAGTGGCTCTTTACATATTGGTGGTGTCGGGAGCTCCCTTCTCACTGGGGTCTCTAAAGCAGCAGTTCTCAACCTGTGGGTTGCAACCTCTTTGCTCTTTCACAGGGGTCGAATCAGATATTCTGCCTATCAGATATTTACATTGTGGTTCGTAACAGGAGCGAAATGAGAGTTATGAAGTAGCAGTAGAATAATTTTATGACTGGAGGCCACCTCAACATGAATTAAAGGGTCGCAGCATTAGGAAGGTTTAGAACCTCTGCTTCAGAGACTTAAAACAGACTGCCCTGTCCTTTCCTGCACTTCATGGACATGTTTCCTACCTAAAGCAATAATGAGTTAAGAGAGGTCAGAGATCAGATTCTAATGATATTGGGAATGGCTTGTGGAAGCCTAAGAGGTTCACTCATTAAATGGCTAAGTCCCTTAAATGTATTACTATTTCAGTAGGGCTGAATCTTTTGGGGTTCTAACCTAAGTCAGGAATGACTATAGGTATTTTATAATATTAAATATAGGAAATTGATTAAAAGTGATAAGTAAACCAAGAACCTTGGCATAACATTGAAACCGCATAGGCTTATCAGCCAGGCGTATGTTATGCACATGCACGTGTGCTTTAGTAACAGAACCATTGGAAACTGCTAGAACCATAGAATCCAGAGCGTGTGTCTGTATGTAAATCATCATTACTATTCCTCCCCACTATGGCGTGTGTCTCTCAGGTGCAGCGGTTTGAGGAAATGGCTCATGGTATCGAATGTCTGGTGGGACATAGGCTTAGTTAGAGATAATGGTCTTCATCGTCATTCATCTTTAACATGGCTGAATATGCCTAGTTCCTCAAGGATGTGAGTTCTCAACTGTTTTTCCAGAATAATCTCCTCTAGAGGCCTTCTACTTTGTCTGCTTGTTTTCTGAAATGTCTCATATAGTGTGCAGAGCCACATAGACTTCTTTGTATATTATCTGGGTTCAGACACTTGCGGATGGCTACACAGAATAGCCTAATACACTAACTGCACAGCTATTTCCCTTGGCATTCACAAGCCACTTCTGGTGGCCTTGCTTCTTACCCTGGATTTCTCAAGCAATGACTCGTCACCATCTCGTGTTTGCATGTTGTCAAAGGCTGCTCATCAAAGCCCCTTTGCCTGTAACGGACTCTTCGAGCTTCACTAATATTATTGCAAATAAACAGCCTTGCCATGAGGTTCATTAGAGACTGAGCAAGCATTAGGCATGAAGGTCACCAGGACTCTTTCCTCTTACCCTCAATTCATACAGTGTGCTTTTGCTCTCTTATGCATGAACGTCAAGAGAGTGGGGGATACACTACTATGCTGACTATTGTGCCTGGTTTGTGGGAGACAGCCAGACAATGATTACAGAATGAATGAATTTGCCCCGGTGTCTAGTTCTTACGAGGGATTTGTGAACATGGTTACCATCAACACAACCTCTGTAACAGCAAAATCATATGATAGTTTATTGCGTACACAGGTCCTCTGGAGACAGCAGCACAGGGTACCACAGGCCATGGAACTCTGCTGTTTTCAATTTCATTAGGATCAGAGAATCACGAGTAATTGAAGACATCAAGCCTGCTAAAATGTTTTATGTGTTCAATTACAATGACGGACATTTTATTTAAGCACGTGATATCGGAGGAGAAGAAATGAGAATTTTCTTGCTGTTCAGAAACAGAGTGCGTTGGGTTAAGGACTGAGACAGACCTCCATTAAATTCTTTACCTAGTGTGTAATAAGCATCACATGGACGGCCCACTGTTTCAAATTTGGGAGGCGCTAAGTTCATCCAGGTACACGATAGGTTTCTTATACTGTGTTCTCAGAGGACAATGTACTGGTAAACCTGGTGTGTATTTGGTTCAGACGGGAGATGAGTGTTTGAAACATGCAGTTTGACAGAAGACCACAACAAGTGCTCATGGAGCACAGAATTTTGAAGGTCAGCATTATTTGTTTTAGTGTCAGGGTAATGCTAGGTCAAAGGATCTGGCTTGTAGAGAATGTTCTCATTAACGGCTATAGCTAATCTTCGCTGAAAGGCTGTATATGTTCTTTCTAAACAACGGCAAAGGATTAAGCAGTTTCCTAGGTTCCTGAACATTTTGCTCCTAGATATCTCATAATATTTAGGCAAATTGGCCTATTTATTAATAGAGAGCTAGTAGCAGTGTCCACTAAGTCTATCTGATTATTTTCCTGCATCCTTTAATTTAATTCTCTCAGTGACCTCTTGAGGGGTATACTACATTATTTAAAACATTATTACACAGTGCTGGAGAGATGACTAGACATTCAGAGTACTTGTTCTTGTAGGGGACCTGGGTTCAATTCCCAGTACCATAGAGTGGGTCACAACCATCTGTAGCTCAAGTTCCAGGGAATCTCATACCTTCTTCTGACTACTGAAGGCACCAGGCACATAAATACATGGAAGCAAAACATTCATAGCCATTAAATAAATGGATAGACAGATAGACCTTAGATAGATAAATGATATATATCAATAGATAGATAGGTAGGTAGGTAGGTAGGTAGGTAGGTAGGTAGATAGATAGATAGATAGATAGATAGATAGATAGATAGATAGATAGACAGACAGACAGACAGGCAGGCAGACAGGCAGACAGATAGACAGACCGACAGACAGACGGATGGACAGAAAGAAAGAAAGAAAGAAAGAAAGAAAGAAAGAAAGAAAGAAAGAAAGAAAGAAAGAAAGAAAGAAAGAAAGGAAGGAAGGAAGGAAGGAAGGAAGAAAGAAAGAAAGAAAGAAAGAAAGAAAGAAAGAAAGAAAGAAAGAAAGAAAGAAAGAAAGAAAGGAAGGAAGAAAGAACTATACTGTTTATATTGAAGGTAGAGGCAGAGTTCTAGGTGGATTGACAATAAGCCCAGGCCACTGTGTGCATGGTCTGGCTATTGGCCTCTACAATGTTCTGACTCATGCCCTAGACAGAGCTTAGTTCTCTGGGGTTTCAGAAGGAAATAAGGAAGCCAAGTTAGTTAGTGAATACTTTTAGCTGATAACTCATTTGGCTCTGAACACACAGGTCTGGAAAGATACCATGAGTCTATTTAAGGGAAGCATATTGTAACACTGGCGTGGATGGCTGGCTTATGTGTACCTTACATAGACAGCATATCACATTAAGTGTGACCAGTTTTTGTCTTTCAACCGTTGTTAATCAAAAGACTGTCCTTCACGAGACACCGTGTTGAGTTTTGTGGAGGATGAAGAGGTGTAGAAAGACTGGCATTTCCCTGGAGTGGCCCTTTCACACCCCATGTTTTATGCAGCTGGTTGAGTGTTGGCTTTCCCAGTGTAACTGCTTTTGGAAGCTGCCTACTTAACCCTGGCTGAGCTGTTACGTTCTTAAGGCGATTTTGTGGCTCCCCTTTGTCTCTGTCTAGAGACTAGAGAATGAAAGCTGTGGTGGGGAACTGATGTCCCTGTGAGAGGAGTCTGACTCAGGTAGCATTCAGAGCCAAGCTGGATGTGGATAAAGCTGGCCACTAAATGGGTTGTGTTGATTTCAGAAGAAAAGGGTGGAGTGCTTTGTACAAAGCAGGGTCTGGAGGTTACTGCTCATTGTGAGGGAGACAGCTTGATGCTGACTGGGATGAGAACCATAGTGCTGATACACATGGCAGATGTATGTACTGCCATGATGTTTGTGTAGATGGATGCATGTGATCTCACTTGTTATCAGATGAACCATCCAGGCGAGAAGGCAGCATCCGAGGCACTGGTTGATTCTAGAACTACCAGAAGTCAAACAGTATCCTCAAGATCCAGCTCAGATCTTCCTGTGGCCAGGTGCTCTCCTGGAGGATGGTTGTGACACAGACAACTTCATCACCATTTGCTACAAAGCCAGACACTCTCGATGAATAGACGTTTGTTCTAGTACAATTAGAAATGGGCCCATTGTCTGGGGGGAGAGACACACATCCATCTGCAGTGCTATATTTGAAGGACATTGGAAATTGCTGTCTGCTTGCTTAGCTCTCCAGCAAGTCATTTTTGTTCATGTTTGTCTTCTTGAGTACAACCATACTCATGGTGACAGCATGGCATATGGGTTAGGTTTGGAACTTGGGGCTAAAGTGGATGTGTGCACGCCCTGCAGCCTCTCTCTGTTTCTGTCTCTGTCTCTCTCTTTCCCTCTCTCCCTTGCACTCTCTCTCCCTCCTCCCCTCCCTTCCTCTCCTCTCTCTCTTTCTCCTTCCTTTCCTCTCTCACTCTCTCATGACAGCTGCTATAAAAGAAATGACAACCTCTCTACTTAGAGTCTTTCAGTGGGTCTTTGGCCCTCTAACAGAATCTCGAGGAGTAGATTCCTGGAGAGTGATCGGATCCATAATTTTTTCCCAAGAAAGTTTATGGAATACAGGTTACCAGGCACCAAGACATCAGGTGGTTCAGATGTCATGTTCCTGTCAGTGTAGAGGGTTCACCTTAACCAAACATGCCCCATCTCCTCCCTTCCTTTAATTCACACATTAGCAAGTTTCCCTTCTCTAGACTGTAGTATTCCCCAGCCCCAGAGACAGACTGACTACAGGCATGAAGTCTCCCCTTTCTACAAAACTTCTCAAAAGGAACTTTCCCTCTGCCACATGGGCAGGCTTCAACTCTCCTTAGTGCCCTGCCATGTTGTTTGTCTATCTGTCCACAGCATTAGTAACTATTCTAATAAATCTCTTATCCAACAGGACGATCCACTTCAGTGTCCCCCCTGAACTGCAAACCCTACAGCTTTCGTTGAGAACCTCACACACGGAGGTGGATGGCAGGCAGGGACTTCCAGGGACCTGGGCTCCATGATGGTGGCAGCTCCTTGTGGAGTTGGCAGAACACAGAGAACAGCCCATTCTTTGTCAGTGCCAGTAAGATTGCCAAGGGAGTAACAGAAGAAGTGCAGAGTGCCAGCTTTGGCAGGCGTTGCTGAAGAGTTTTGGTGTGCAGCTTACAGAGATTTTGCTTACCCTCTTATTTAGAGTAATTATGAAGAGCTTTTCTTTTTCGAATGAATTTTGGTTTTGCTAGTTGGACCAAGAGAGTGATTCCTCTGGTTCATTTACTCACATTTACACTCTAACGTTACTATTGGTATTTGTCCTGCTTAGTGGGATCCTTTGCAGCGTTTGGGAAGGCAGGGGGAGAGAGGGGTAGAAAATGAAGGGCTTTGTTGTGTTCTGTTGATAACCACCAGCAGGTGAAATTTACAGCAGGCCAGGTTAACACTTGTAAACTTTTGCCAAAGTTGTCTTAGAATGATCAAAAAAAAATGTATTTTACTTTATGTAACTCTGAATAGGACCCTACTTCAACAGGAAGTAGTACTGATCTTCTTAATTATATAAAAATTATATATGCTTATATAATATTTATATTATATTTTATTATTAATAATGATATAAATGACATAATCTTAGAAATCTTTTTAATCTCCCATATACATTCAAATTACCTTATTCCAAGGTTCTGACCCAGGCTTAGCCAGAATACCAAGAGCATCCTGAACAAAGGAAAATGGTTTTCAGTTTCTCTACTTAAAGAGGCAAAGAGATCTGTAACTTATAAAGCTCTGTTTAGACGTCAGAACGGAAATAGTAGCAGATATTTAAAACAGCCTGCATCTGGTTTTTGTTATAAATAGTCTTTAGACCATTAGGCTTATTATTACTATGTTTTACTATGTCATAATAAACCAAATGGCAAGAAAATATTTAATTGGATAAATTACCTGGTAAGTGTTTTATTGCCAGTAAGATCAGCTCACCACCCCAAAGAGTGCTAACCAAAGTAATTAGTAGCTCGTGTCTCTGTTTTTGAAATCGACTATAGAATGTTTAGGGTTTCTGTCCTTTTGTAGGATGGGGCAGGTTATTATCCTATTATTGTTGTGCATTTGGCATGCATGCAGGCAGCCAGAGGGACTTTCAGGCAACATAATTCTTGGTTCAGGAAACAGCAGGTTGTGTTAGTGCATGACAATAGAAAAGATTATGCAAGTCTCAAATATTTCTTTATTTGGCTCTGACAAATAGTATCTATGAAGCAAGACCACTATTTTGATTATAATGTACTATTCATTTGAACCGATTTGTGGCTCTCTCCTTTGGCTGTTCACAGATATTTCTTATCGTCTTCCTGGGTCAGACCTTGCATGAGGTTACTCACCCTGCAATGGGGAGCAGGACACAGCTCCACCATCTGTTGGCTTTGCCCTGATGGGCAAGCTACTGACATTTTCAGCTCTCTGTATTCTATGTCTGCTGAGCTTGGTATGTTTCTGGATAGAGTTGCCAGGGTTGTGATGAATGCACAGTAGATGCAAAAATAGCTGCAGAGAAGTCGTTTGGTTTTCTGTTTTGGTGACCAAATAGCTGAAGGCAAAGTTTAATTCTGACTCAGAACTTCAGGGTTTCTTGTTCGTGGTCTGCTGTCTCCACTGTTTTGTTCCTGGAGGAAGGCAGAGAGAGCATCAGAGGGGTGTGGGCTATGACAGGGGAGGAGACTTATCTCTTAAAGGACAGTGGGGGCTTTAAGATATAATGGAGAAAGGCATAGCCCCAGTGAGTGCTTCCTCCAACAGGACCCCACCTCCTAATTCTTCATTGACAAGGTTAGCATCACTATTTTCTCTCCATGGCCTTTGGTGGTGGTGGTCAGGATATCCAATCTAAACCAAGGAAGAAACCATTGCTCTCCTCTGACTTTAAAAATTCATTTTCCATTTAAGAATATTCTACTGAATGTGATTTACTTACATATTATTTGAGTCTTTTTTAAAAAATATTATTTGAGTCTTTTTAAAAAAATATTATTTGAGTTTTTAAAAAAAAAGTTTTGAAACTAGCTTGCTTCAGAGCCTGCGAAAGACTAAGTTCGAATTTACTTACTAGTCAAGATGGATGTGTTATTTGTGCGATTTCTCCTACAGATATCCATATACCTAGAGTTGGACAGATGTATGGGGAAGAAAATCTCAAGATAAAACCTTACATTGAGCTCTCAGGCAAGGCTACCTACGATTCCAGGAAGGATAAGCAGGTGGTAGCATGCTTGCTAGAATCCAGGCAAGCATTCTTCAGCCCAGTGTTCCCTCAGTCCTTCCACACCTTCAGAGTCTACTGAGTGATGCTGGAAGCTAACAGTCTAAGAGGTTAATTTATTGAGGGAGTGCTTCTAATATCAATAATGCAGGGATCCATGTGGATACTCCCTCAGCCCCTGTATGCTCTGATAACAACAGAAAAAAAAATAAGGGCAGACATTATGCATGCCCTTTCCGTGCCTCGGAGCATATAAGTAGACAATTATTGAACTTTAAGTGGCAGTTTGGTATACGTTTTCAGTATCGAGCAGGAATGGACGCTGGCATAAAGCATGCATTTGTTTGCTTCAGCTAATTGGGTGCTGAGCATCTGAAGTGCGTTCTACAAGTGACTTGGTACTGGAGCTGCAATCCTTTCAATCTTGCAGCTCTGGAGTGAGACGACCCCCCCCTCCCCATCTTTCCCTCATCTAGTTCTTAATTTTGCTTACGTCATGTTCTACACTTGAGTTGCAAATGTTATGGATGCTGTGACGTGTTTTGGAATAGGTCATCTCAGTCCCCTCTGACAACCTAGAAAAGGGACTGTCATGTTTTCAAATGTGGCGTGTGATATCCAATGTGATGTCATATATTATGATGTGCTGTGTCACCCACTCATTCTTCTGTCCCTGGGATGAACAACTTAGGCATGCCATCAACCTACAAACAGGAGAGATTTAGCTTGGTTCACAGTTTCCAAGGCTTCAGTCCAGGATTGGATAACTTTGCTTCTCTTGGGTCTGGAATGATGCAAGATGCCATGGTGGGAGAGTGTTGTAGAGGATGCTCTTACTTGGCTGCCAGGAAGGAAGGGGAAAACAGGAAGGTATAGGGCCCCAGGACCTAAACTTCCATTAACTAGATCCCTACCTCCTAGTGATTCTACCACCTCCAGATGGTGCTGTGGAACAAAGAGCAACTTTTCAACACATGGGCCCTTAGAGGATATCCATCCACACTCTAAGGCTGCCCACTTAGACTTAGCTGTTGCCTCCAGGGCAGTTGTCCAGGACTCCGTTTCCAGGGTCTTTGACCTCACTAGAACAGGACCTGAGTATGGGAGCATGAGTTCAGAACTATGTGTGAATGGCAGTCTTTAGGGCGTCTTTCTCTCTTCCACAGCAGTCTGCCCAACCCTTATCTGAGCTCCTTTGGGACTGTATAAAGGATTGCAGCCATCAAATATCAGTCATTTCACCTCTGTAACAGCTTTCCTGGGGACACATGGTATCTGCAGCATGAAAACTGTTCAAATGCTAGGAAGGTTGGAAAACTTTTTCTCCAGTTGTTTATGGGAAGGTCCTGACTCTTACTGTAGTGAATTCTTGCCCAGATCCCTCACCATTTAAGAACCAGGTGTTGACCCTCCTTATGCCTGGGTTGTTAGCAGCAGAAGACTCATTTATATCATAGCATCTTAGCTGGAAAAAGGTTGACCTTATCCCAAGCTCTCCCTTTCTGCTTGTGAGTGTGGCTCCCATCACCATGAGCAATCACTGTGGCTTCCTTCATGTTACCTTGCCTAATGCTGGAATGACTCTGCATGTATCCTCTCTAGAGGTTTTTGTTGTTGTTGTTGTTGTTGTTGTTGTTGTTGTTGTTGTTGGTGGTGGTGGTGGTGGTGGTGGTAGTGTGTGTGTGTGTGTCTGATCGTCTGGTACATCCACCATACTTAGTAACACCCTAACTTCTCATTCTGTCATACCTTTCTTCTCTCCAATCACTTGTCCTGAGCATATGCCTATTAAAGCACTGACTTGCGAGTCTATACCTTGAGGGAACTCTTTTCATAGGTAGATTGGCAATTTAGTAAGTCTTACATGTTAGCATTCGTCTTCTGATGCCAAGAACAGCAGAAGTAGGGACAATTGAGGTAGGGGAATCCTGGGGACCCTGTCAGGGAGGCAGGACAACCCACACCACTGTTTACATAAAGCCCTATCCAGAGGGTAGGTGAAAGCTGGATTCTGACTCTTGTTTTGCTGACTGAAGATGGATGTTCTAGCTTATAATTGCATGGCCTAGGGTATTAAGAAGTTAATCCATGAGGTCATTGCACCATGTAAAAAACAGCAGAGTGTTTTAGGAATGTATTTTAGACTGATAAGCAATCTCTGAAAGGAGGTATCCCCCATCTGTGCCTTATGTCCTCTTCATGCTCTCTGTAATCCCTTGTGCTTCCTCTCTAATTTCCACGTGGGAACTTTGTTTACCTTTCCTAAGAAGACCCTTCCCTCCCACATTTTCCAACCTTCTTGAGTATTTTCCCTTCAGTTCACACATCCAGATCAGCATGACAGATTCTGTTGTAGACCTATCTGGGCAGGTCCTGGATGCTTTGATCTCCACAGGGCATCTGTTCCATCTAGGAGTAAGCAGTTGAGATGAACCAGGGCTGCCTCCTCATGGACTGAAAACTAGAAGGAGGCCAGGTCTGGCTCTTGGAGCATTCGAGGCGGCATTATCAAGAAGTGTTCCTTGATAAGGCACAGCCAGCGTAAATTCTGTTCAGAGCTAGTGAGGTGGGGACCACCTGCCTGGCTGCTTCCTGGCACCATATGTTGTCCCTCCTTCCATGGTGAATTGCTAGCTGCTTATGATATAGGCTAATTATTTATTTAGTACCAGACTCCAGTAACAGCTAGGCATGGTCAGGAAGCAACAATGCTCTATCAGCGTTTTCGTTGAAAAGGATGCTTTTCAACACTAGCCTAGTCCATCTCATCAAACACAGAGCAGCGCCAAGGTGCTGCTTAGGCTGCAAATGGGCAGGAGCAGGTCTCTCGTTGAAGCATATGCTAGTCATCAAATATTCAGCAGTCCGGGCTTTTACAAAGGCTTTGTATAGCCCAGCACATGCACTGCAGGGAATAAGGAGCCTAGCCCCTGAAAACTGGCTGTGGGAGGGCTTTGTGCTGGGAAATGGGAGGCTGGCTAGTTGAAAGGAGGAATGATGGGTGAGTGGTTGCCTGGGAAATTAAAAAATATTTGTGGTCCAGAGATTCGCTCCCTTTTCGGTGTTGTGTGTAATGTTCTGACACAAACGAAGTGTAAAACTTCATACATGCATCTACGTGACAATTTAGCACAGGAAGGTAGGAATAAATTAATTAATGCAGGTGGATACGATGTCAGTTTATTCATCGACCTGATTAATGTGTCTGAGACATCTAGATTTTCCAACTAACATGCTGGGAACTAATAATGCAATAAAAAAGAAATGAAATAATCATTATAATCTACACATTCACTTAGAATGTGTAGTGAGTGACCTCAGGGTATACATTTAACTTTATAGAAGATACTTTGAAGTCTAAACACAGCCAGATTATCATTATTCACAGATTCTGTATAGTGAATTCATCTCCCTGCTATATATAGATTGTAACCATCAAATCAATATTCCAAGTGTCATCAGAGTCACTTATAGGTGTGCCTAGAACCACAGAAATTTGAGTTGCCTGGTGCTTTTGCTGGGAAATGGGGGACTGGCCAAGTGGAAGGAAAGGAGAGATTGGGAAATGTTTGCCTGGAAAATTACAAATATCTGTGGTATTTATACTGTGGTATTGTTGCTGTGCTACAAGCTGAAACCCCACTCTCTTAAACGCTGCATTTCCACGCCATATTGTTTTGAGATAATTTCGTATTTTCAGTTGGTCCTTTGCTGTCCAACACTCCTGAGTATAAGCGGACTATGATCTACCTTTGAATTCAGCTCATAGAACAATGCTGTTGGCTAGAAGCCAACTGATGTTATTGAATCAACAGTGTGTGTTAAGTAAGGTTCCTTTAAGCAGAGGTGCATAATAACCACTTCGTAAGTATTGACAGGTCAGTGACACATAGCCCGAGGCTTATGAGAACCCAGTCCCCTGATCTCCTCCAAACAATCATTGAGTATTTGTTGACAGCAGTCCTGTGAGCTTCTCTACACGTTATAAGTCAACCAGGCATGTTTTCTGCTAGAAGGTGAGGGGCTGGTTAACCTCAAACAAAAGACTGAAGAGGGAGAGAGAAATGTCTCTCCCATATGACTTGCCAACTATTTGGAATTTTCTCCAAGATGGGCTGTTATTGTGGTAGCTTGGAGAGTAACATGGCTTGAAAGACCCTCCGTCTAGTGCTATCTGCTTCCTATTTAGTGACAGGTTATATTTATTTTTGCATTTAGTAGTGTCTTCTGAGATCATATGGTGAAAGTCTTAAATATTCATTTTAAGAGTCAGGTCTAAATGAAGTCTAAACCATCACAGAGTTGACATGCACAGCAGTTTGATGAGGAGCTTTGCATGAAATATTAACTTTTCTTCTTCCCTTCCCTTCCCCTCCCCTCCCCTCCCCTCCCCTCCCCTCCCCTCCCCTCCCTTCCCTTCCCCCTCCCTCCTCCCCTCCTCCCCTCCCCTCTTCTTTCCTTTCCTTTCCTTTCCTTTCCTTTCCTTTCCTTTCCTTTCCTTTCCTTTCCTTTCCTTTTCTTTCCTTTTCTTTTCTTTTCTTTTCTAGAAAAGGTTTCTCTGTGTAACCCTGGCTGGCCTGGAATTCACTTCATAAACTAGGATGGCCCCAAATGCAGGGGCCATCATGCTTGTGCCTCCCAAGTGCCGGGATTAAATGTGTGTGGCCCCACTGCCTGGCTCGTGTTTCTTTTTCTTATATTTATTTTTGTTTTGACTTTCATTGCATGTACACATGGTATGCGGCATTGTAAGAGGCCACTTTCCCACAAGTACACATTGTAGGTTATGGCGGTTGCTTTTTCCATTGCTGTGATGAAAAGCCATGACCAAGGCAACTTATACAACAGAGTTCGCTTCAGCTTATGGTTAGAGTTTTTGATAGCAGACTGAAGGCACAGCAACATGGGGGCTGGAGCAGAAGCTAAGAGCTCACATCTTAATCCACAAATGGAAAGCAGAGAGCATGCCGGGAATAGTGTGGGCTTTGGAAACCTTAAGCCTGCACTCAGTGATATGTTTTCTCCAATAAGGCCACACCTCCTAAGTGTTCCAAAACAGTTCCAGCAACCAGGGACCAGGTATACAAAGTTACGAGTCTGAAGGGTCCATTCTGATTTAACATGCCAGATAGGTGTACCTCATCCCCCACTTTAACCACATAGTTCTACCTTGTCCTCACCATAACCATGGAAGTCTACCTTACTCCCCACCTTTTTTCCCACTCATCCTGTTAGCTCCCTTTGTTCCTTTCCACATGTCTACTTCCATATCATCTATACATATGTGATTTTATGTATCTAAAGATCTGTGAACCATAAATAAGAGAAGATATATGTGCTGTGTCTGCGGGGGTCTCTGTGACTTTCATGGACAGTGCAGTGATGAGCCACCAGAAGGAAGAAGGAAACGTGTCATGACTCAGTGATGCTGAGTGGTTCATTTTAAGCATACGTAAGCCCAACACAATCTGGTGAAACTTATTCTGGTGATGATTGACTCAATCCCGCATGCACAACAAAGCTGACATGACTCTCCTTGCAGAACAAATTAGCTAAATGTAGATCAGGCGCGATGACGTTGGAACTCCTTGTAAAGTCCATAAAGATGAGTTCTGTAGATTGACGGAGAAAAGCAGATACACAATTGACTGAAAATAACAAAACAAAACAAAACAAAACAAATCAAATTTACAAAAAAAAAGGACAGGTTTTGCATTTCTTCATTTGAAGGAAAAACCCTGCATGCCATGCATAACAATCCAGGTTTCCCCAATATATGCATAAAGATCTGAGCATAAAGATCTCTACATCCCCTATGTATGTCTTTCTGAGACTTGGCTTAATTGACTTAGTATGTTTCTCTCCAGTTGCATCCATTTTTTTTTTCTCTGCAGATGACATCCCTTCATTCTTCTTTATGGCTGAAAAAATCCTATTGTGTTTATGATACCATATTTTCCTTATTCATCCCTGTTATTAGACATTTAGGTTGGTTCCATAGTGTAGCCATTGTGAACAGTGAGCAAGAAATCCCGACGTCTAAGTGTCTTTGTGACATGCCGACTTGGGGTCCTTTGGTAAATGCTAAAGAATCAAATAATCAGGCCATATTGTAGATCTGGTTTTAGTATCTTAAGGAACTACCCTACTAGCTTCGACTGTGGCCAGACTAGTTGACATTCCCACCGGCAGTGTCTAAGTTTCTTCTTTTCTACACCCTCCCCAGCACTTCTATTTAGTTTACTAATGACTTCTATTCTAAATGGGATGTGAATGGAACTCAATGTAGTTTTAACTCACATTTCTCTTATGCCCAATGAAGTGGAACAGTTATTCACAAGTTGGTTGGATGTTTGCAGTTCGTCTGGGAATATTCACTTCATGTCATTTCTCCTATTTATTGATTGGCTTGTTTGAATGCTTTGTTTAGTGTTCTAGTTCTTTGTGTATTCTAGACATTGATCTCTGTTGATGTAGAGCTAGCAGAGATTTCTCTCTCATTCTGTTGTCTGTGTCTTCATATGGTTAACTGTTTCCTTTGTTGTTCAGATGTTCTACTTTGTAAAGATTCATTTGTCAATGTTTGGCCTTATTTCCTGGGCAAACATTATCATATTCAGAACATCTCTGTATATGTCTTTCTCTTGAACTGTTCTTCTTACTCTTTCCTTGAATAGTTTAAGAGATTCAGGTCTTGTGTTAAGGTTTTTGGTTCCTTTGGAGTCAGTTTTTATGCAGGATGAGAAATAAGGACCTGGCTTTATTGTTTTATGTGTAGATATCCAGCTTTCACAGTACCATTCGCTGACGATGCTATGTTTTCTCCAATGTGTATTTATGTCATTTTTGTTTAAAAATTATGTGACCAAAATTTCCTGGGTTTGTATCTGGGTCCCTTCTTTATTTTCTTCGCCTATGTATCTGTTTTTGTGTTAGTTTCATATTGTTTCTGCCACTGGGGCTTTGTAGTATAACTGGAAATGAGGAACTGCCTCTCAAAGTTTTCATTTTGCTCAAAAATATTTTGGCTATCTTGGACTTCTGGTCTTCTCTATGAATTTTAGGATTCCCCCTTTTTTGGTAAGGGGCAAGGGATGACACTGGGATTTTATTGAGGATTACATTGAATTTGATTGGCACATTGATTTTGGTAGTATATCCATTTTCACAGTATTAATTCTTATAATCCTTGAGTAGGGAATGCATTTGGTCTTCTGGTATCAGTTTCTTCCATGTTCCATAGCTACCATTATAGAGGTTATTTCCTTCCCTGAGTAGATTTGTTACAAGATAAAATTTTAACTACTCAAAATTTTCATATGTGTGCACGTACTATTTTGTTTAAGCCCTGTTCTCCACTCCCAACTCTTCCCTTATCCTTATCACCACTATTTCCTTTCAATTTCATTTTTTCTCCTTCCCCCCGCCCAGATCTATTGAGTCCACTTAGTGTTGCCAGTATGCATGTAAGTGTAAGGCCATCTACTGTATAATGGTCCTCTTTTAGGGTCTGCATCCTTGAGGGAAGACGAGTCTTCAATCTTTCTCCTCAGCATCCATAAGTTGCCAGTACCTCCTCAGTTGAGGTGGGTTTTCCTCATCACCTCCCTTCACCATGCTGGGATTTTGAATGGCTTTGTCTTGTACAGACCTTGTGCATGCTGTCATAACTGCCGAGAGTTCATTTCTACCTGGAAAACACTGCTCACTGTAATTCACCTATCATCACTGGTTCTTTCGATCTTTTCTCTCCCTTCCTGGTCAGTGATCTCTGAGCCTGGGGAGGGGGGAGGATGGCATAGATGTCCCACTTGGTGTAAGGTATTTTCTGAAGCAATTTAGGTGAAGTTGATCCTCTGATTTCTTTCTTGCCATTCTTGTTACTGGTACATAGGAAAGCTATGGAATGTTCCTCCTATTCCTTCCTCGTCATTCTTATTGGTATATAAGAAGGCTATTGCTGATTCCTCTCATTTCTTTGTCAGCATTCTTGTTATTGGTATATAGGAAGGCTATTGGTTTTTATATGTTAGTTTTGTGTCATCCCACTTAGCTAAATGGGTTTATCAGATCAAGAATCTTCTGGTAGAGCCTATCTCTCTCTCTCTCTCTCTCTCTCTCTCTCTCTCTCTCTTCTCTCTCCTCCCTTTCTCTCTCTCTCCCTCCATCCTCCCCTCCTTCCTTCTCTCTCCCCCTCTCTCTCCCTCTCTTTCTCTCCCTCCCTCCCTCCTCCCCTCTTTCCTTTCTCTCTCTCTCTCTCTCTCTCTCTCTCTCTCTCTCTCTCTCTCTCTCTCTCCCTCCCTCCCTCCCTCCCTCCCTCCCTCTCTCCCTCCCTCCCCTTCTCTGTAAATAGATAGCTATAGAGAATTTTATCATTTGTAAATAAGGGTATGTTGATATCTTCCTTTCTAGATTATATCTCCTTTCTCCCAATTCTCTTACTGTTGCTAGTTTAAGTGGAAATACTTTGAATTTTTCCCTATTTAGTAACATTCTGGCTTTAGGTTTGTTGGATATAGTATTTATTATATTGAGATAAGCTTTCTCTTCTAAGTCTCCTCATATTATCTCAATGAGAAGATAGGATTTTTTGTCAAAAAATATTTTCTGTACCCATTGAGAAGATCGTGTGATTTCTATTGAGTCCATTTCTATGATTATTACCACTAAATTTATAAATTTGTTTGTGCAGAACTATACCTAGGTCTCTGGAATGAAGTCAATTTGATCATGATGAATGAAGGTTGCTATATATTCTTGAATTTGGTTTGCAAATATTCTATTAAGAATTTTTGCATCTTTGTTTACCAGGGAGATCATGTATAATTCTTTTTTCTGTGTGTCTTTATCTGGTTTTGTTATTAGGGTGATAATCAAATCAGTTTGGTATCACTCTTGCCTTTTCTTTTGTAAATAATTTGAGACAAATCAGTATTCTTCTTTAAAGGTTTGGTAGAATTCCACAGTGAGTCCACTGCATCTGTTGTTAGGAGGTATTTATATTGCTAAATCAACGTTTGTACTGGCTAGTTTTGTGTCAACTTGACACAGCTGGAGTTATCACAGAGAAAGGAGCTTCAGTTAAGGAAATGCCTCCATGAGATCCAGCTGTAAGGCATTTTCTCAATTAGTGATCAAGGGGGAAAGGCTCCTTGTGGGTGGGACCATCTCTGGGCTGATAGTCTTGGGTTCTATAAGAAAGCAGGCTAAGCAAGCCAGGGGAGGCAAGCCAGTAAAGAACATCCCTCCATGGCCTCTACATCAGCTCCTGCTTTCTGACCTGCTTGAGTTCCAGTCCTGACTGCCTTTGGTGATGAACAGCAGCATGGAAGTGTAAGCTGAATAAACCCTTTCCTCCCCAACTTGCTTCTTGGTCATGATGTTTGTGCAGGAATAGAAACCCTGACTAAGACAATGTTGTTACTTGTCATAGATCTGTTTAAACTGTTTGTTTCTTCTCAGCTTACTTTTCATTAGTGAGATGCACCCAAAACTTCACTCATTTGATTTAGGTTTTCCAATTAAAGAGGCTGTGTCCTTAAGCTATGTCTAATGGTTGTCTGGATTTCACTGATATCTGTTGTATCTGTTGTAGTGTCTCCTTTTCCATTTAAAATTTTAACTTGGCTCTTCCCTTTCTTTTTTTAGTGTGGTTAAAAATTTGTGGCTTTAAAAATATTTTTAAAGAGGCAATTCTATGGCTTATCAATTATTTTTTTTATTTAATTTCTGGTTTATTACTTTATGCCCTGATCTGAAGAATTTCTGTCTCCTGGTTTTGATATAATTTGTTCTTGATTTTTTTTCAAGGATTCTAAGGTACACCATTACGTCATTTATTTGAGTTCTGTTTGACTTTTAAAACGTAGGCACTTGCACTTAAATTCAAAGTTAGCATTACTTTTACTATACCTCATGGGTTTTGATATGTTATATTTTCATTTCAGTTGGAGTTTAGGGAATTTTCATTAGCAATAATCATGCCTCAGATAAACCTCATACAATATTGATACAATACTGCACAAAGCTGATTTTAGGGAATTTTAAAATAGGTTTTTACACTCAAAAGCATTAAAAACATTCTAAAGTGTGTTTTTCAATTTCTTTGAATCTGTGCATTTCTGTCGTTATTTTATTTTTTATCTCCATTCTATAGTGGTCATATAGAAAATAAGAAACTATTTCAGTTTTCTACAGTTGCTAATATTTGCTTTGTGTCCTATTATGTGATATATTTTAGAGACAGTAAATTTTCCGGGGTGGGGGCTGCTGGAAGAATGTACATCCTTTCAGTGTTTGAAAATACTGTCCTGTAGATATCTATTATGCTGCTTTGATCAAATTGTCATTGGATTCAAATGTCTTTCTATTTTTGTTTTGTTTTGTTTTTGTTGTTGTTAGAACGGCCTTCTTGATAGAGAGGAGTACTGAATTCACCCATTGTTGTGTTGAGTAATCTGTGTCTTTACATCTAGTAGTTTGCATTTCATAAAACTGAGTTCATATATTTAGAATTGTAATGTTCCTTGATGATTTTTTTTAATCACCACCAAGTGGCCTTTATATCTCTTGACTAATCTTCATCTGAAGTCTATTTTGTCATATGCTAGAACAGTGACACCTATCTCTTTCTTAATTTCATTTGCTTAGATATATTCCCCCGTATTTTTCCCCTAAGGTGGTGTCTGCTTTTGATGGTGAAGTGCATTTCTTGGAGGCTAATCTGTGTCTTTTGATCAGAGGATTTAGATCTTTAATTTTTTGAAAAATGTGCATTAATTCCTCTAACTTTGTTGAGCTTAGTGTTTTGTAATCCCTACTTGCAGAGCTACTATGCTACTGTGGTTTATTTTTTTAATATACCCTCATGATCCTGTTTATCTTTGGCTTCAGTCTAAAGAGTTTCTTCAAATATCTTCTATAGAATATAGTTGATTTTGTGGTCTTTAAGTTCTCCTTTAATTATGGTGGATAGTTTTGTCATAGTAGCCTCGGTCAGAAGTTGTGCTTCGGAGCTTGAACACTGCATCTCAAGCTCTCTTGGCTTCTAAAGTTTCTGTTGAGACACGTGCTGTCTTATGTTTGTGACTTGGCATTTCTTTTTTGAAGATTTCAGCGTACTTTTTCCGAATATATTTTATGTTTTTGGTATACCATCATGTGGAGAAGTTCTGTATTTTATGCTCTAAATCTTCCCTGTACAAGATTGACATCTCTTTTCCTAGATTTGGGTACATTTGTACTGTGACTTTATTGAAAATATTTTTGTCTTTAGCATGAAGTTCTACTTTTATGCCAACCACCCATAGATGTGGTGTCTTCATCACATTACACATATCTGTAATGTTCTTTATGTGCCTTTTGATCATTAATTATCACATGAATATTCTAACTTCTCTCCCTTGTCATCAAGTCCTGATATTCTGTCCTTCTGATCCACTCTCGTAGTGAGACTTTCTTTCAAACTTATGTGTGTGTGTGTATATATATATGTGTGTGTGTGTGCATATATGTGTATATATGTATGTATATGTATATATACACGTGTATATATGTGTACATATGTATTTATAGATACATATATATATATACACACACACATTTATATTTATATATTTTTTCTTGTCCTTTTTTGACTTCATTTCATTCAGCTATTTGTGTTGCTTCAGATTCTTTTAGGAGTTTGAATCTTCTGTAATTTTTTTAAACATTTTTAATCTTTTCTTTGAACACGTTTATAATCACTCTTTTGAGTTCTTTGTCTGGGATTTCATTTAATTCACTCTCATTGATTGCTGTTACCATAGCATTAATAAATTTTTTTGGAGGAGTCGTGTTTCCTCTGTTTTTCATGTTTTATGAACTTTGCTTTAGGAATTGTGCATTTTGGTTAAGTGATAGATTGTTTTTGTTTTTATATCACCATCACTTTTCAGTAGATATGCTTACAATGTTAAAGAGGGGCTAGATTATAGTGGCGTTGAGATATCTTTGCCAGGTATGTGTTCAGGTTATGAAGCTCAGCTCCCTGACTGTAGATTAATTCTCAGCTTTGATTCTCAGGTTCGCAGATTCCTGCACAGTCCTCTGCAGACCAGATCACAAGTGTCCGGTAATCCCCTTGGTGGCCTCTGAGTGATCCTTCGTGAAATTGAGATTTGGTTACAGATGGGGCTCTCTGCTGTAGGCTATGCTTCCTCGTGTTAGAAACTGTGTCCGCATTCCCTGAAGACTTTGTCACTAGTTTTCCAACTTACTTATTTCTGTGCATGGTTCTGATGTCAAGTTCCTTTCCCCGTTTAGGATCACCCAGCTGCCAACTCAGCAGTGGTGTCTTGCTGCTGCTCCAGTCTATTAAAAATACACACACACACACACACACACACACACACACACACACACGGCTTCCAGTTATATGTCTTTATGGGATTCCTATGTCTGTGTCATCTCTATGTGTTTCTCGTGGTTTTTATTTTATCTTTTGCTCTTTTCTTCTTCTTTTTGTTTCTCCCATTCTCACTTGTTTGTTTCTATTTTATCTTTATCTTACATATTATTATTTCTTAGATGCCCCTTTATTTTCTTGTGAGAGCCATAAAGGGTGTGGATCCAGATGGGAGGGGTGGTGGAAGGGAAATGGGAAGAGTTGAGAGAGGGGAAGCTGTAATCCGGATATATTTTATGAAAAAAGTCTATTTTTAATAAAAGGAGAAGAAGAAGAAGGAGGAGGAGGAGGAGGAGGAGGAGAAGAAGAAGAGGAAGAAGAAGAAGAAGAAGAAGAAGAAGAAGAAGAAGAAGAAGAAGAAGAAGAGGAAGAGGAGGAGGAGGAGGAGGAGGAGGGGGAGGAGGAGGAGGAGGGGAAGGAGGAGGAGGAGGAAGAGGAGGAAGAGGAGGGAGAGGAGGAAGAGGAAGAGGAAGAAGAGGAAGAAGAGGAAGAAGAAGAAGGAGGAGGAGGAGGAGGAGGAGGAGAAGAAGAGGAAGAAGAAGAAGAAGAAGAAGAAGAAGAAGAGGAAGAGGAAGAGGAAGAAGAAGAAGAGGAGGAGGAGGAGGAGGAGGAGGAGGGGGAGGAGGAGGGGGAGGAAGAGGAGGAAGAGGAGGGAGAGGAGGGAGAGGAGGGAGAGGAGGAAGAGGAGGAAGAGGAAGAAGAGGAAGAAGAGGAAGAAGAGGAAGGAGGAGGAGGAGGAGGAGGAGAAGAAGAGGAAGAAGAAGAAGAAGAAGAAGAAGAAGAAGAAGAAGAAGAAGAAGAAGAAGAAGAAGAAGAAGAAGAAGAAGAAGAAGAAGAAGAAGAAGAAGGTGGTGGTGACAGGAGCAAACCAAGAAGTAGCAGCCCCATAGCCTCTGTTATAATGCCTGCCTCAGTTCTTCCTGTCCTGCCTGAATTCTTATCCTGGCTTCCCTTCACGCGGACTATAAACTGTATAATGAAATAGTCCCTTTCCTCCCCAAGTTGAAAAGTAAAACAAATAAAAACAACAGTGTCTCAGTGCTGCTCCTGCCAAGGACCTAGAGAAAAGGTGTCTTCCGGTTGGCATCTCCCTTCCTTCCGATGCTGTTTTTGACATGTTTGTTACCGAGAGTCAGCACCAAGCTGCGAGGTTCTTTGTCTTAAGCATGGGTCTGGTCACTCCCTTTCTGCCACTGGGTGCGGGGAGCTCTCAGCCTGCATCAGTCTTTCAGAGATAGACTGTACTTAGTCTGTTCTGCTTTTTAAATTTCTATCTTTCACTTTGCTGTCAGACTAGAGATTTGGGTGGCCACTATGGTACATGTAACTACCTCCTGTGAAAGCTGTCACCTGACTTTCCTCGCTTTATTCCCTGGAGACCTAGCAGGTCTTGTCTGCCATCCATCATCCTAGATTTCCTACTGGCCTCGATAGTCTCATTGCTTAAATTGTTACTAATTTAATCCTCATGAGCTTGTGTTGGTTGAAGGAGAATGACTCCATGAGCTCATGCATTTGGATATTTGGTCCCCAGTTGATGGAACTGTTTGGGAAGGATTAGGAGGTGACGCCTCCTTGGAGAGGGTATGTCACTGGGGGCAGGCCGGCTCAAGGTTTCAAAAGACTCATGCCATTCCCAGTTGGCTGTCTGACTCGTATTTGTGGATTGAAAATGTACACTCTCATCTACTGCTTCAGTGCCATGCCAGCTTTTCTGCTGTCATGCTCCCTGCTGTCATACCATACCAGTCATGGACTCTAACCTTCAGGAAATGTATGAAGTACACTGGCCAATTCCTGGAGAAAATGGCTATGTCTGTGCCGTGGATCTCATGACATGTTCTTATGTTCGACTCTTGTTTACTCTATATATTTACTCTCACTTATTCATTTTTTATCTCTTATACACAGAAAATGAACTCCAAAATGGCTAATAAACATAGTCAGTAATATAGGTTTGTATCTAGTATTTTCAATTGCCAGATCAAATACTGCATGGTCAGCGAAACTTGAGTTTTGGATTTTAAATAATTAACTTTTAGCATACTGATGTCACAATTGCATGGAACATATTATAATATAAGATTATGCATTTTAAAAAACTGTATGACCTGTATTTTTTCTCTGACCCCTCTTGGTATGTGTGTGTGTGTGTGTGTGTGTGTGTGTGTGTGTGTTTGCGTGTGTAGGGAAAAGAGATTCTCTTATTTTCAAGTCATCATTTATTTGGCTTAGTCTGGGCATCACAATCCATTGCAAAATACCTGTCTAGACCAGCAGCTGCTCATTCAACAGATACCTAAAGATACCATATGCCAAGTAAAAAGAATACTGAGGCTGTGAACAGGGATGGGTGGTACTTAGCTCATTAAACTTGTGCTGGAACATCTTCCCTACAGTTCATGCTAAAATGGTGTTTTAGTGAAATTAATTTACATGTTAGAGTTTATTGATAAAGCTTTTCATTTATTAGTAGATTTTCCTTGACGTATTTTCTAGCTCTGGTCTTAGGAGGTTAATAGGCCCCTGAGATATTTGATAAACCTGAGGTACCCAGTGGCATTTTTCCAAAGTGCTCAGCATCTTACAGGTTTTATTTGCAGCACCTTTTGTCTGATTTGCACAGCTGAGCAAATTACTTGTCAATCAGTCTTGTTCTAGGGGTGATGACAATTCTGCTTCTAGTGGAAGAGAGTTTCCTCTTGGGCAATTGATGAGATGTCACCCACCCAAGTGACACCTTGCCTCACATTGTAATCCTGCCTAATGCCTCATTCTGAATTAGTTACCCTTAGGCAGATCTGCTTAGCCATCGCTGTTCCGTTGGTGGGGTACTGACTGTGGGTCATTCTTTTGTGATGCTTACATCACACACACACACACACACACACACACACACACACACACACACAAGGCAGCAAAACTCCCTCCACCCACACTGGGAATATCAAACATGGCCACCAGAGTCAGCAGGATTATCTGTAAACAGTGCCTATGGCCAGGCCCAAGCAAGCAAGATTGCAGGTGCTGGATGCTGACCTTGCCTGAGTATGAGCATCCTCAGCCCAGAGGATGGTGCACGGATTGAGACTTAGAGTCTGTCCTTCATGGTATCTCAGTATCACTCTCAGGCAGGACCACAGTCGTGCTCAGATGACTTTAATTCCTAATTCTGAGAGAGGGTGGTTTTGAAAGTGTCCTTTAATACCTCCCTCAAAATACTATGGAGGGCTGGTATCTTTCATAGAGAGGTAAAAAATAATGTGTAGGTGTGTAAAGTAAGAATAATAGGTTACAAATATTAACAACTCAACAACTCAGGGAGAAGGATCTCTAAGACAAGAGCTGGGTCATGGGTGTTCTCAGCAAAGCCAGTGGCATGCTCTGCTCAGTTCTAGGTGACGTTTTTTAATGTCGCTGGGTTATGCATTAATATGGTTATTGACTGAGCAAATGCCGTTATTTTGGAGGGTTTCAGTTAAAAACAAACAAGTTGATTATTTCCTTATAGATTCCTTCACTCAACTTTTCAAGTCAGTATACCACTTGCATTTGAGAATAAGGACTTGTAAAGCAACAGAGTTTGTTGTGTTTTCCCACATTAAGGCAACCCATACCATTGACACAGAGGAACAACTGGAGCGGATTTCGTCTAAACACTGAAGACCACAGATGTGGGGAGATAATATCCTAAGATAAACAATGACTAACGTTGCTGCTTCCTCCAGTCCCAGCTATTTAGTTTAAAACCCACTGACCTTTGAAAACAATGGACGGAGCTGTCTGGCACACAGGATGGATTCCATAATGCTGCTTTGGCTTTGAAATCATGTCTTTGTCTATTCATGATCTCAGGGCCACGCTGCCCAGGTCACTTTCTGTTCTGATCTGCAAGGACTTCCATAGCTTCTGAGCTTGGCCTTTGAGAGTTATTTCTCTGAATGACAATGGTGTGCGGTTGGATTTGGAGAAATCAGGAATCATGTATGAGCTACCTGTGGCTGGATTCCAGACCTTTTGGTATCCCTCCCTGTTTCTGGTCTCAAGCAGGTTGCTCTAAAGTGTTTGGCTGGTGCCTTTAACAGGGAAAGTGAAAGCCAAACCATTCAGGAATTCAGATATAGATCCTATTCTATTCTCCCGCCTGCCTGGGTCCTTTCTGGTGCTCTGGTTTCCCAAGGCTCCTTTTCTAGGCAAAGGATTTGGTCACCACCAGGGGGAGCCATTTTGTCCAAAACAGTTGGGCTGTAGTGAGGGTTGCAAGATCCTTAACAGTCCTTCCACCACCACCACCACCACCACTACCACCACCCCACACACACTTTCTCCTTCATAATTGTTTAGGAAGAAAAGAAATAATTTTAAATGACCCTTTATTGTGGGCATCGCCAAGGTCTATGATTGTGAAATTATAAGAGGGCTCCTTTTCCAAAAACGAGTCTAATAGAATTCAAATTTCTGAAAGGTCATTTATTAGAAAGAAAAGTGGCTCTTCTGCCAGAGTTGACTTAATGGTGAAAGGAGAATGTATGAGGGTTGAGGGGAAAGAACTCGTGAGGGAAATGACTGCTCTGGTTGTATTAGCAGGGATCTCCATGCCGAGGTGCCCAGATGATATTAAACTCCTCGTTTTTCATGTGAACAATCTCCAGGCATTGTACAACACTCTGGGCCCTGAACTGTCACACTGTCAGTGGGCAGCCAGAAAACGTCTACTTCCTTAACTATTCACCACCCAGAAATGCTTTGTAATGCAGAAGATGCCAGTTTTGTCTTAAATAACATCTCATAGTTTGCTGAGTTTCTCAACCTATATCGGCGGGTTTTCTAAGTGGGTCTTAGTGGGTCATAGTTTCTCAACCTATATTGGAAAGTTTTCTAAGTGGGTCTTAGGATATGTTGTAACTTGTTTGTGGAGTATCTCCAAAGGCTTCGCTGCTAGTCTGGGACAGTATTAAAAAGTAATAGAACTCAGGAGGTGGAACCCAGTTAGAAGAAGTTAGGTAGTATGAATACGACTTTGACCTTCAAGGAGTACTAGGAACCCAATCTGCATCTACTTTAGCTTCCTGATGGTCACTTTAGATTCTCCTACATTCCCTCCTGTGTGTGCTGTCCCAGCACAGACCCAAAAGTAATGGGACCAACCCACCATGAGATGAAGCCTCTGAAACTGTCAGACAAACATGACATTTTCCTTCCTACAGGTTGATGTACCTTAGGCACTCAGTTACAGTCACAGTGATCTAACTATCATAGAATATAAAGGAACATAAATGAATACAACATAATACACAAAAAGTTAGCCATCTAATTGTTATGGTATATTTAACATGTTAAATGGATATGTGCAATGTTTCAGTAATAACAATAGCATAAATAGCTAAATTTGTTGATTTACAGAGAGGAGATAGACTTGCTATGAATATTGAGGAGCTAGTAAAAATTGTGAATTTGGCTTGGAATGGTTCATATTAAGACCCGGTTTTAGATTGCATATAGCCAACAATAGCTCTGGATGTGTTGTTCTCAGACTCTCCCTGAGAAAGAGGGTATAGTCTGAGCATTAGACTTGATGGAGGACAGTTGCTGTAAAACCTGTTCCCACTCTCAGTTAAAAAGCAGCCTTTGTGTATGTGCTTGGAACCAGCTTTTTAAAGAATAATTTATCAGGAAGATCTACCCTGAAGTGGGTCTTAGCATAGTCAATATTTTATCTTACTTTAATAGGTCTTCAGTCCTGAGGGCACTGATGGAAAGGGGTGGGGGTGAGAGAAAGGGCAGAGGGCATAATTAAATCTAATTGAGGGAGTGGGATTAGACAAGTGAAGGGGGACGAGAAAGTCAAAGGAATTCAGACATCTTCTTAAACGTTTCAAAGGAGACAGGCACCACTGAAACATTGTAATCAAAACCTTGCTCTGGCGAGACTGTTTTCAGAAGAAACCCATTCAAATGATGTCTCTAGTACCTTGGCTGTTGGTCTTTTCCACTCTCTTTAATAGCCAGCATGTTACTGGATGCAGAATACATTCTGCTGTCTCCTGGTCCTTCCTTCACCACTGACCAGCTAGTGAGTCCTGGTTTATTATTTCACTGAAGCCCCACCCCTCCCATCTCTGCCTTTCCCTTCTGCTTTAGGCTGAGCAAAGGAGGGAGTGGATCTGGTTGTTGAAACTGACTTTGTCAATTAGGTCTTCCATGAGCAACCTGCCTGGTCAGTGACTTGGTTTAAAGACATTTCTGACCCCTAAGCCCACTCAAGGCTACAGCGGTTTCAAAGCCACAATTCCCGACATCTTCCTTTTTGTCTTTGTACGGAGCTAATTTTATTTGTGCTTGTTAATTTATATACATTTGTATTTTTACCAGGGAAGAGGCTGTCATTCAGATCATCAGCCTACTCTTCCTGTGGTCACTTGATAAGAGAGTGTGGCCCTTTAACTGTCCCCTGTTTCCAGGCTTTTTTCCTATCTAACGTGCTGCATCCTGCTATCCGGCCTCAGGGCTGCATGCCACGGTGGTGGTCAGTGTGTGCACCAGAGTTCTCACTCAACCAATCTCACTTGTTACTATACCAAACATGGGTAAATGGAAGGGCCGGCCTTGAACCTAAACTCTGCCACGGCTGGGATTCCTTAGATAAAGGTTCTGACTTACAATTGGCATGGGAAAACTTCCTTTTAACTTCCTATCATTGAGTGATCTTGGACGAAACATTAAGAAAGGAAAATTCATCTTAGGAATAATACTGCTCAGCTAAACAGTTTGAAGACCTGGGGCTTTTTCCTGCAAGCAATTCACACCATGCAGATAGAATGGCAGTGAACATGTGCGTAGCCGAGACGATTTCACAGTTGTCATTTTTAGTGGCTCTGGTAACTGGAGTCCACAGAGAGGTACAGACGCCCTGATTTTGCTTAAGTACGTTTACGAGGATCCAGCATCTCAGAAAGATAAGTGTGACGTCATTCTCACATCTGGATTAGATCTCTCACTGTCTCTGTCTCCCTCTCTTTCCCTCTATCTCTCTCTGTATCTCTTTCTGCCTGTCTCTTTGTCTCTCCCCCTTCATCTCTCTCTTTCACTGTCTCTTTTTGTCTCTGTCTCTCTGTATCTCTCTCTCTTTCTGTGTAACCATGTGCCTAAAGAGAAGACATTAAGATTCTTATTGTCAGTCTCACTCAGATCAGAAGACCAGATATGTTTTTGACTTGGAGAAAATCATACTTGGAAGCAAACTGTGTGTGTGTGTGTGTGTGTGTGTGTGTGTGTGTGTGTGTGTGTGTGTGTTTGTATGTGTGTGTGTGTGTGTGAAAACAACTAGTATTTAACAAGCTTACTTTGGATAGAAATGTCCAAAGTTTTACATACCCTATCACATGTAAGAAACTGCTGGCTATGGTCATCCTTTGAAGCCTTTAGTGTTCTAGTCCAGAATGATCCTGGAAGAATCCCACAATGAGCAGCGGCCTTTCCTTGTTTTTCTTGATGTCATGTTGGCCCGGCCTGCCAAAAGGGACCTGTTGTTTCCAATGCATTTATGAGCAGAGGGTCTTTGGAAGGAGGCCTAGAACAGAGGAGCCCTTTGGAAACAAACAAAACAGGAACAGTGAAACAACATATGTCAAACTCCCTCTCATCCCAGTCCGTCACAAGCTCTCCTGGCCTCTGTAGGACAAAAAGTTCTGCCTCATTCACAGCCTAGCACTCATAGCCTGGCCCTGATTGCTCAGAAGTTTTTACAAGTGTGGACCATATCTCCCAAGACTGCATTCCGTCTTTATACGTGGCAGGACAGCTCGGTAATGGCCTTTCAGTTTCAGCAGTTTGCAGACTGATAAATTACCAATAAAACCTTCATCTCTGCTTCCTGTTCCCTCTTGTTTGTCGTGTTTTCTAGGACACAGTCTTTAAATAGACATTGTGAGTTGTCCACATGTAACTTCCCTGAGATAAGAGTTACAAACTGAAGTCCACAGTACTAGGCTTTATTTTATAAGCTAAAGGCCAACAATGCTTTTAAAAGTTCAGACGCTGACCTTGACGAGAACATCTCTATTTATTGTAATATGATTATATGATTTTTTGAGTCATCTTTCTCAATTACCAATGATACGACCGAGCACCACCCTGACTCGCCTTGCAGATGCTTGTTATTCTTGAAACAATTCGGACTCGAAGAGCTTTCGAGTTAGTTCAGTTTTATTTTCTATCTTTATGATTCTTTTCTCCATGAGTAAAGTTAGTCCCAGCTCCCGACAGCTTTATCTGAGGCGGGTCCACAGACACTACAAGTATTTTAGCAGCCAAGAGCAAGAAGGAAGTGCTGATGCCCAGAATTCTGGGTACTGAGAATAAAATGCATTAGTGAGGTTTCTCCGGAAGGTGGATTCTCAGTGTTCTCACTGGGGTCCATTTTCTTATTCATTCCCAGGAAGGGGACGTGTTCTTATAGCATCTGCTGTAGATAGGCAAAGCTGGATTTTTGGTTTGGGTTTTGCTTTTTTGTTACCTTTGGCATCAATAGAATTTAAAGCTTCTGAGAGAACAAAGAACATCATTTATGGATGGCCAAGGTTCCCATTCCCCCGGGGCGTGTTGTAATGATCTTGAACTTTGACTTGGACCTCCAGTTTGATTGGAGTCCCTGGAGACTTTTCTTTCTCCAGAAGACCCTGAATAATCCCAGTGGTTGCAGCAGGCTAAGCAGCTCTGCATGTGGGCCGGGTTGTCTCAGCCACTGGGCTTTCTCCAAAAGGCATGAACGGTAAGTACCAGGGCTTTGGACTTTATGTTCTACTATATTGGGGAGGTGCAATACATTTAAACTCATTTAAGAACTTCATCTGCACTACAACTTATTAAGCAGAGGGACAAGTAGTGCCTTGTATGAGGTCCTTGCCAGTTGTGACTGTATGAAGTTTATCGCTACCTAAGAAGTTTCACCAAGAAGACTTTGCCCAGATACAGCCCCAAACCAGGTGCCAAACCAGGCTTGAACCAGACCAGAAGCCAAAGTAAACCTCTTAGCTTATAACTCGTCCCGTCTGTGACTTTGTGCTATTAGCAACAGAAAACAGACCAAGCCAAGCCCTCTGACAAACACATGGAGTCTGGATTATTTAGATGCTCACTGGAGGAAGGACATCTGAGCTCATTGGGGTCAGAATCCCCTACTCATGAGGGCTTAGCTTATTTACCATCACATGTATCACCTCTCTAGCATATCTTTCCTGAAGACAGTTCTGGAGAATAATGACTTAATCATCAGAGCATGCTCTTCAGACAATTTCTTCAGATGTAAGAATGACTTTCTATTTCTAGTCAAGGTATTTGCTCTTCTGTTCTCTTCTCCCTTAGAAACAGTGAATTCCCCTCTCTGGGAGTATATGGGGCAATGTATGTCTACTTATAGAGGTGGTGGCTGTAAGCAGCCCTAAGTGGTATCCCCATCTCATAGGCATGACTATTTCTAGAGCAGCGATTCTCAACCTGTGGGTCGAGACCCCACAGGGGGTTCACATAATAGATATCTTCGCATGTCAGATATTTGCAGTATGATTCATAACAGTAGCCAAATTACAGTTGTGAAGTAGCAAACAACATAGTTTTATGGTGGTGGGGGTCACCACATGAGGAACTGCATTGAAGGGTAGAAGGTCGAGGAAGGTTGAGGACTGCTGTCCTAGAGTGAGTCCACTTGCTGTGCGGCTGGCACATGCTCTTTTCCAGGGGGCACAAAAGACGCTAACTTCCTTCACAACTCATTTTTGCTGCCGGTGAGAAAGAAATCTGCCTGCCATCCTGGAAGTTGAGACCTGGTGAACATGTAACACAAATTTAAAATGGTTATGTAGAATCATACTTTTTTTGGGTAACCTATCTTCAACCTCTCCTCTAGTTCACCACCCAGCAGAGGTAGTGGAAGAGGAAAGTTATTAGGATGGGGGGAAGTGAACCTGTTCAGCAATAGTTCTTTGGGGAAACGCTTTATTTTTGGCAGCAGTTCAGTCCCATAGCAAACGCCAAATAGGACTCAGCAGCTGCAGACCGGTCCTCTAGGCAGGCAGAGCCCTGGCACGGACCTGCAGCTACAGTCCAGTCCTTTCAGCAAGCAGACTACAGCTGTAGTTTAATCCTGAAGAAACTGCCAGGCTCACCAGTCGGCCTAAGGCGAGGCCACAGAAGCAGCAAGCTGTTGCAGGATCCCCACAAGCAGTTCTTGGGTGAGTTTCTCTCAATGGCAGCATTACTACAAGTTGAGCTCAACATCGCTTTGTAAGGCAAACCAATACATGCCTGTCTTTAGTGAAGAATAATGAGGTGGAGCAAACCAAACCAAGGCTCAGTGCTCACCCCCCTGCCCCCGTCTGTGGGGTCATATTTCCGCTCCTTCATCATGGGTACTTTCACGTGTCTGCTATATCAACCATCCTTTCACCTGTGTCTGTTTCAGGAAGACAGCCTTTCCTGTGTCTGCTTTAGCAAGACATCCTTCTACCTGTGTGCCCCAGCAAAGCATCATTGGACCTAGCTGACTTTCCAAAGAACTAGAAGTGTCTACTTTAGTTATGAGTGTCTGGTACTCAGCAGTGGAGGGATTTCATTTTTTAAGTGTATAATGGGTTTTATATTTGTTTTGGTCCCAATACTGTGTAGTGGTGAGAGAGGCATTAAAGTAATCCGTGGAAGCAATTCTGGGAAAACTCTGTTTAAATTAATAAGAGTGGCTATTAGGTTGCTACCTTTCTTTAACCATTTTTTGTTTTGCTGGCGTTTTGGGGTTGTGTGTGTGTGTGTGTGTGTGTGTGTGTGTGTGTGTTTTGTTTTGTTTTGCTTTGCTTTCTTTGTTTGGTTTGAGACAGGGTTTCCTCTGTGTAGCCCTGGCTGTCCTGGAAGTTGCTCTGTAGACCAGGCTGGTCTTGAACTCACAGAGTTCTGCCTGCTTCTGCCTCTCGAGTGCTGGATTTAAAGGCATGCATCACTACCACCTGGAATTCTCACCAGATTTTAGAAACATATTTAATTATTAATATTTGTGTCTGTTTGCCTCTCTCTCTCTCTCTCTCTCTCTCTCTGTGTGTGTGTGTGTGTGTGTGTGTGTGTGTGTGTGTGTGTGTGTGTGTGTGTGTGTGCTGTCATGCACATGGAGGTCAGAGGACAGCTTTCTGGCCTCTGTTCTCTCCTTCCCCCTTCCCCTTTCCTCTCCCATTGCTGCTGTGTTGTATGTTCCAGGTGAGCTGGCCCGAAGCTTCCTGTCACACCCCCCCCCCCCAAACTTGCAGTATGAGTTAAGGGATTCTAGATGTGTACAACCCCACCCAACTGTTTATATTTTTATTGTGTTGTTTTGTTTTATTGAGTGGGGGGTTTCGGATCTCCAACTCCTGGCCTGAGCTCAGGTTGTCAGGGCTCCCGTGGCAAATGCTTTCACCCACTGAGCCACTTCATGGGTTCCTTTCCTCAGCTTTGTCCAGGGAAAATAATGCTGCTCCTCCTCGGAGTCCCAGTGAGTGCCTGAGACCTTGGATGGGTGCTTGGTGGAGCAGGGCGCTAATCCAGGCACTGGCGGCAGCAGAATCCTGCAGGAATTTTCACAGCTGGCATTGTGTAAAATGGGACTCGGGACAAACGTGGCACTATGGGAACCACTGAATTTTTAAAGTTTCCAAATAAAAGGAATATGAGCATTTTTACCTCTTGGCTCGACTCATCAAAGTGCTGGCTTGGGTTTGCCAGTCACTAAATCATAAATCTGTCAGGCTACCCCTGCAGACCGTATCTATGGTGGGATGTTGGGAAGAAGTGTGCCTTTGTCGGCCTTGAGCGTTTTCAACATTCAGTGTCTATGTGTCCTGTCACTGGGAGCATCCAAGCCCATTATGGCTCATCAAGGGGTACATAAACTGTAAATCAAAGTTGGACTTTCTCAGAGAATAACCAGAGAGTGGTGTGACTGGCTCATGTGACAGAAAGGGTCCCTCTCCGGCACTGTCTTTTCATATCTGACTCTCTTACAGTTTCTGTTTTAGGACTGATGTCCTATTAGTTTGACATTAAACATCCGAGACGGTTTCCAGCCGTCCAACATTTGTCATGGGAAGTGTTTCTACAGTGTGCTGTCAAAAACCATGACCCAATATCACTTTCTCCAAGTCAACATTCTGCTAACTGAGATGGTAGTCACATTCCAAATGCAAACAGACAACAGAGAGGAAGCGTGTGGACCTCTGCGAGAAGCCTGCCCGTGTCACAGACGATGCCACCAGGAGCTGAAAGCCTATCTCAAAACCCTAGTGTTTTTAGTTTTAGGTTAACACAGAATCAAACCCCAAGAGCTACGGTTAAGTCTCCAAACAGACACTTGCTTGTCTGTAAAACGAAGCTAGAATATCACACATCTCCATGACATGGAGAGAGGGTTCAATTCTGTGCTCTTTGGGCTTCATAGAGAATATCCCATGATAGCCAATGTTATTATCCCTCTCGCCACTTGTCGGTGGATGACCACGAGGAGAAGAAAACAACAGTTGACCACTGACTCCTCAAGCCCTTGTCTCTATTATTCTTGACCTTGCAGAGGGGGAGAAAGAACCAGTACCATTCAGATTTTGTGCCTGGCACTGTGGCTAGTTAGATGGCCACCCACTGCCATTGCTCTCTGCTTGCTGTGAGCAGCCCAAACAATCCACTTCTCCAGTGTGTTAAGTCAGATGCAGAGTCCAGCAGAGCTCTTTCTTATTTGAGTTGAAATCATCTGGGAGGAATAAAGCTTTATCTCAGAATACTCTTAATCTGTAAACACACACAAACACACACACACACACACACACACACACACACACACACACACACACACTAGCAAGTGTACAGGGATATAGAGCTGTTGTACAAGCAACACATTTAATATTGAACTTCACCATTCTGGGAGAGGAGACTGTGCTCTTTGTGGCTGTGTGCAAAGATGGGCACCTGTGGTTAAATTCTTCAGAATTTTTTTCTCTATTGCTTGGAGTCTATTAGGCCTGTCAAATGGACACAAATCCATCTCTTCTATTTCAGAATCACTACAAAAGTATTTATGTTTATCCCTTGTGCTTTTAAGACCAAGGTTGTTAGAATATTAAGTCCTTGAACATGTGCCAGCCAGAGCAGCCAAGAGCTGTTGAAGGATACCCCTGTACTATGAGAGAGCAGCAGCCGAAACCCCCAAGGCTGTATTCTGAAGTGATGAAGGACAGATGGGGGAGACACAGTTACCTTCATCTGCACACATAAAAATGAGGGGCCAGTGGCAGAGTCAGCGTCTTTTACACCCTTGCAGAAATGTCTGTGGCCTCCTTAAGAGACCTCCTGGCTTCAGTTGCTTCTGATGCAGTCCCGAGATCTGCAGGTCATAGGTCTTCGAGCCAGTGGACGACATACAGATGTCTACTGAGCACATCTGGGGCTTTACTCCCTGCCACTGCAGGAGCATCTCACCATGTTAAGTCGGCTACGTAAATTCAGTAAGAGAATTGATATCATATGCATCAAAAGCTTCAGCACATGGTAGGTCATCACTGATGGTAATACTTATCAATATTACTGCCACCATCATTTTATAATCAGAGTCCACTTTGTGTGTGTGTGTGTGTGTGTGAGAGAGAGAGAGAGAGAGAGAGAGAGAGAGAGAGAGAGAGAGAGAGAGAGACTTTTGTCTCATGGTGAGGATAGGAAGGGTGGCTTTGACAGCCAAACAGATGATAAGATATTAAAATCTACACATGGCATGGTAAATAGTCCAGAGCTGATACTACAATGTCCTGGTTCTCTCTCCTCCCAGAACCATTGCTTACTAACAGAATTTGGAAGAGAACTCCCAACTTGTTCAAAAGCCTGACATGCTGTGTTTGACATTTGTTGAGTTTTGGTGTCTGTGTCAGCCTGGCAGCTAAATACCATAAATTTACTCTTGGGTAAAAATTAAAATATGTAACTACACCAATGTAAATATCGACTGTATAAGCATTGTTGAAATATCAAAGTCATTTAAATTCCAGCACTATATAATTTAACTGATTTTTAAGAGATTATGGGTCCAAATGAATTAAAACAACATTCAAGCTGTAGTCACTATTTTTTTTCTCATACAAAATGTCAGAGCTAAGTATAAAGATTAGTTTTGAAAGTCATGATGGGTGAATTTATTTTATTTTATTTTATTTTATTTTATTTTATTTTATTTTTGGAGACAGAAATGGAAGCTTGTGTAAGGTCCTGATGGTCCAGTGGAGAAAAGAGAGGGAAGCAAGCTTTTGGGACTTTGCTCCTCAGAGTTCGCTAGAAGCAGAAATAGATCCACGTTGCAGGTGACTGGAGTCAATCAAAAGGTGATTGTTAAGTGAAATACTTTTTCTAGGTGTTTGTTTTCACAGACAGACAAGAGGACCCCAGGAATCATCCTGAATGTGTCAGGGTTAGGTGTCTTCCAGAAACAAAATGTGGCTTTTCAAGCTGGTCCTCTTGACACAGGGCTTCAAGAGTTCTTTGAAGCTCAAAGAATTCTAAAGAGAGGCCCAAGTGAGGATGGGCATGGAAGTATTTCCCTTTGTAGTAAAGACCTTGAGGTGTCATGAAGAGAGCGGGCCATCACGTAGGAGAGGAGCATGGTGCGTTCTCTGGGAAGGAGAGCTGAATCTGGAGGGAGAAAGAGGAAGTGCCCTGCAGAGGGAAGCAAAACCTTGGTGTCTTAGTCCGGGTTTCTATTCCTGCACTAAACATCATGACCAAGAATCAAGTTGGGGAGGAAAGGGTTTACTCAGCTTACACTTCCACACTGCTGTTCATCCCCAAAGGAAGTCAGGACTGGAACTCAAGCAGGTCAGGAAGCAGGAGCTGATACAGAGGCCATGGAGAGATGTTTCTTACTGGCCTGCTTCCCCTGGCTTGCTCAGCCTGCTCTCTTATAGAACCCAAGACTACCAGCCCAGGGATGGCACCACCCACAATGGGCCCTCTCCTCTTGGTCACCAACTGAGAAAATGCCCCAACTAAATGTCATCCTTATAGAAGAGTTGCCTTTGGTCATGGTTTCTGTTCATACCCTAAGACGATGTGTCAGACATTCTAATAGTATAATCCAAAGGTAAACCGATTTGGTATACATTGGTGAGTGATAATGGGGAAATATTGAAAGTCTTTGTGTTCTATGATGAAACCATTATGCGTCTCTAAAAGCAGAAGACATGATGTACTGGGAGACTCTGTGATTCAAAGCATACAGCGTTTAGTTGAGGCTTGCTTACAATTTCAGAGGTTCAATCTGTCATCATCATGATTGGAAGCATGGCTTCATGGCAGAGTATGGACTAAACAGGAACCATCCTTGAAGGGTTGGAGCTGGGAAACCACTCCATACTGCTAACCTCTGTGAATGGTCACAGTTCTCCTAGATCAGCTGGGCTTCTTCATTACTCCACCTTATTGATTACAGTGAGGAACCCTCCTCTCTCTCTCTCTCTCTCTCTCTCTCTCTCTCTCTCTCTCTCTCTCTCTCTCTCTCTCTCTCAAGGCCTCAACTAAATGTTGTCCTTTAGAAGAGTTGTCTTGGTCATGGTGTCTCATCACAACCCTAAAACCCAAACTAAGACACTTTCAGTGCTGGAAACATCACCTCCAGCTGCCTGAGCCAGACTTCTTGTGAGTTTTAATCTCTACTCCTGATAACTTTGAGGGGCACTAGTACAGGTTGTTCACCAAAGCCTCTTATTGAACTTGGTTGCAGCATCTTTGGGGACCTTTATTTTTGGTGAGATCACCCAAGGCCTATGATCTGGCTTTTTTCTCAGAATCTGACTCTTACTTTGGGAAGCTGACTCTCACTAATGTATTTAAATGAGGCTAGTATACCTTTTATTCTCATTTATAATGAAAAATAAAGATTTAGAGCTGCCCCTTCTTGATGTAGCTAGGGGAAGGAAGGGGAGAAACTTAGCCTGATTGGGTTAAGATCTTTCCAGGTTCTACTCACTAAAAAAGTATGTGATTCTCTAATTATAAGTCATTCAAAATGAAACAAATGTCCTCACCCACAGGTGATGTTGACACTTTTTATTTTAAACAGTAAATTATTTCCAAAAGTCGTTTGTTATTATTCTTGTGGCATGGTTGTATAGACAGACTATTGAAGAATAAACTATTGAATGATTTTCTCTTCAAAACAAACAAACAAAAAACAAACAAACAAACAAACAAAAAAAGCATACAACAGTCTCAAGTTGGAGCTCGGCCAGCATCCACGGGCACTCTGCATCGTGTTACATGTTCATAACCAAGGCTGCGTGCAATCCTGCCTTGCAGTCTAGGCTAGTGCTGCCAGAGACACCTCAGCTTTGTTCTGCATTTCTTCTGAGTTAATTTGTAGCTACGGCACAGTCAGAATCCTCTTCTCCCATCAAAGTTGTCATGGGCTCCACATTCAGTTGGACATTGAGAAGCTAGGCCATGGAGCCAAGACTCCTTTCCTTGACTAATACGGCTACTAATTTCCCTCTGACCCTCTCTGCTCCCTTCCCCGGCATCTGATAGCCACAGTTCTATGTACCGCTTCTACGAAATCAGCCTTTTATAGTGAGTGACAACTTGTAGGTTTTGTATCTCTGTGCCTGGCCCATTTCACTTAACATAATATCCCCTCCCGTTCTATCCCTGGTGCCACAAATGCAATTCCCATTTCTCTTTGGTTGACGTTAGCCTTCACTACAAGTGCAATAGAGTCATTGAAAGGCTGTTCATAGGGGGAGCATAGCAGGTCTGGTTTGTTGGTTGTAAATGCACCTGAGAGGTTGGAGAGATGCTTAGTGGTTAAGAGCAGGTACTGCTCTGGCAGATGATCTGAGTTGGGTTCTGGCAGTGAGCACTCACATCAGGTGGCCCATAGCCACCTGTAACCGCAGCTCCTCTAGCTTCTGTGGGCATGTGGGCACCTGCACTCCTGTGCACATACCTATACACAGACACGGAAAATAATATCTATTTTTTAAAGCATGCATCTGAAGCATGTCTCTCTCTGTGTGTGTGTGTGTGTGTGTGTGTCCGTGTCCCAGCTGGTGGACACCTTGCATGAGGAAGCAGATATCTGGACCAGAACAGGAAAAAAACTAACACAGTTTCAAAAATCCACTTTAGAAGAAAAAACCATCTGCTGTACGAATGGGTTGGTTATGGTCTGTGGTAGGGAGCGACTAGGGGCACTTGTGAAAAGCCCCTGGCTTCAGGGTTTACCAGTGGGCCCAGAGGTGATGCACAGTGACTCACTCTGGGAGTTCAGCCGGTGCAGGGCTGCTGAAAGAAAAGCCAGAGCTCCCTCTTGGGTGTGATGTTCTTGACTTGACATAAAAACTGCCCAGTGGGGCTGCTTCGGGAGCCAAGTCCAGATCAGTCTTGAGAGTGAATACAAAGGAGGTCCACACCAGATTTTTAACCAGGGCTGTGAAAAAAAAAATTCAACCTAATTCCCAGTTAATGTGAGGTTAATTACAAGTTAATGCAATTATCACAGCTAACACAATGCTCCTGCCTTTAGTTAAACAAGCGATTATAAAGCTCACGAGGGATGGTGCTGTAGAAGCCAGGTACCCTGCTGCCTGGCATCCTATCAAAAGTCTTTCCAGCTTTACTCCCAATACCAAACCTATTCTTGGCACTGGGTTTTTTGATGTGTATTTTCTAAAGAAATGAATGAGTAAGTTATTTGTGGCAGTTAATATTACCAAGCTGCCACGATCTAGAAGTGCTCATGAGACAGACCTCGGGTATGCCTGCGAGGAAAACTTCAGACTGGGCTAATGAGGAGGGGAGGAGCCACCTTTACTATCGTTAGTGCCATTCTATGGGGTTTGTGACTCTGGGCTGGATAGCAAGAACACCTGAGCACCAGCATGTGTCTCCCTGTACTGATGGCAGACACAATGCGACTCACTTCCTTAAGCTCCCATTTCTATACTTTCCCTGTCTTCCCTGACGCACTGTACCTTCAAACTGTGAACCATCCCATGGTATTCCATTGTGACAGTGAGAAAAGTTATTAATGCTGTGTTCTGGCAGAGTACAGAGGTGAAGAAGGCATGCCTACCTAGGCACTGCTCTGTGGATGACTGGCCACATGTCCTACAGAACCATTCAGTCTGTCCTATCTCCGCTTCATGAAGGTGTAAAGAGCCACCCAAGACAAATGCATTCCAACATCTGCAGAGTTTTGGTCTCTTCAGCTGTGTTTCGTTACGTGCAGTGTCAGGAAACAGCCAGGCTAAGCTTGAGGACCTCACCAGTGTCCACACATGCCTGGCATAGCCCCCCAAGGGCATGGTGTAGGTTTTTGTCCCCTGCAGCAGCCTTGCACAGAAACACATAACCTCCTGACTGTTTCTCATCCAGTGCTGTTGTTGCATGTAGCCAGGAACAAGCACGCCTGGACCCACAGGTTGAACATCCCTGACCTGAAAACCTCAGATCTGCATTGACTCAGTACTTGAAACGTCGTCCTTACCAACATCCCAGCAGGAGAAGAAAATCCTACTTCACAAAGCTTGGCTCCATGTACAAAGTTTATTTAAACTTTTGCTTTAAAGTGCGATCAAGCAGGGTATATAAGAAATATATGAAATGTGAATGAATTTCCTTTCTAAATTTGGGTCTAAAATTTTATATCTAAAAATTGCAAAGTTTTAAAAATGCCCCAAGCCTGAAACCCTTTGAGCTGTAAGCATTTTATATAGGAAACTTTCCCTGTGTCAACACGCATAGCCACTGTAACTCTGTGATGTTGCTCATACTAACTCAGGGCTCATCCAGCAGGCTACCCTGTATGAACCTTGAGTAGCACAGCTCGATATTCTGTGGAATATCACTCTCCAGTAGACATCTTGATAGAATGGCTATTCTTGTCAAACTCTTTATTTTAATTTTTAAAAAAAAACATAGATTTTATATTGAATATTTTAATTCTCCTCCCTCCCCCTCTCCCGGATCCACTAATCATACGGTGCCCACAGAACTTTGTGTTTTCATCATCATCTTTTAATTCCATCACACTCCATTGCTCTGACTGTAGACTTTTGGATGTGTAGCCATTCACTGGAACATGTTAAACTCACCCTGGACACTCCCTTAAGGAGAACCAACATTTTCCTGTTATCAGTTATCAATGACCTCATATAGGACTGGGATCCCAGTCCCATGTGTCCCACCCATGCTGTCTAACTCAAGCTGGTGCAGATCTTGTACATGCCATCATAGCCGCTCTGAGTTCATATGTGCAACTGCCTGCTGTGTCCAGAAACGACTTTCCTTGTGGCCATTCATCACCTCTGACTCTTACGGTCTTTCTGCTCCCTCTTCCACAATGACCCCCGAGCCGTTGGAGAAAGGAGTGGCACACAAAACTCAAATCCAAATGGATCAAGGACATCAGCAAAAGAAGTGAATCTGATAGTCAAGAAAGTGGGGGAACAGAACTGAACTTATGAACGCAGGGAAGGACTTGGTGAACAGTCAGGTATTAAGGTATTATGGTGAACAGTAAGGTAATAGGTATTGAGATCAACAGTTGAAAATGGGACCACACGAAACTGAAAAGCTTCTATACAACCAAGGACACCAGCATCCCAGTAAAGAGGCAGCCTATAGAATGAGGGGAAATCTTTAGGGGAAAAAAAAACCTGACAGGGTTAATATCTTACCAAACTCTTATTGGTATACTAAATGATTACATTTAAGTCTATTCTGCTATTTTAAAAAATATATATATTAAAATGCAAGCCCCTGAAATGGAAAAAGCACTTACCCAGCCATAAGCTGAAATTTAAGCATTGAGCTGGCCTCTAAATGATCCGTGACGGCCTCATAGTGCTGCAGTTATTGTGAATGGCCATTTTCAGCTAATGTTAATGTTTGTTACATTTATTTGCACAGCATAATCGTGAAAGAAGACCCCCCAAATGGAACCTGAACCCCACCGTACTCCCATTTACCCAGGAACCCATTACCTAAGACTGTTATTTAAATTAAATTTTCTCCAGTTAAAAAACACAGAGAAGAAAATCATCCAAATAAAATCTGAAGCTGAGGACGAAGCCAGATGACAGAGACATCGCCCTTGCAAGGCCTGGATTATCTCAAAATTACTACAAAAATGACTACATTCCCTGTTTCATGGATTTGACCCCAGAGCCTCCTAGGTGGTGTGTACCCTTCGGTGGTCCCTGTGTTAATCGGGGCTGAGGGTTCGAAGCAGCTTCTTACTCATGGGCAGTAGATAGAACCCAAGCTTGTCTAGATGGGAGAGCAGAACCCAGTGCTCACACGATTATTATCCAACATCTTCATCTCCAAGTTTTACCTTCACCTAGAGGACTGCTCCCTTTCTGTCCCCAAGCCCTGTGCACTGACACCTACTTTTCTGTCCCAGTTGATGTGTCCCCTCATGGCAGGTGACCTTGTCCCCATCCTTACACAGTCCAGTCACCTCTCTGTGGCATTCTCTATGTTGGTTTCTAAAATAGTTCCCGGCAGAGCCAAATCTTAACAGGAATCCTGTGCAGGACTCAGGAGGGTGTGGTCACTGGCTCATGTGTTGCTTGGAGACTGTGCGGGCTGGTCTGACGTCAACTTACCCAAGCCAGAGTTATCTGAAAGGAGGGAACCTCAACTGAGAGAAAGTGCCTCCTTAAAATTAAGCTGCAGGCAACCCTGTAAAGTTTTTTTTCTTAATTAGCAATTACATGTGGGAGGCACCAGCCTGCTGTGAATGGTGTCATCCATGGGCTGGCAGTCCTGTGTTCTATTTTCAAAAGGAGGCTAAGCAAACCATGGGGAGCAAGCCAGAGAGCAGTATCCCTCCATGGCATCGGCTCCTGCCTTCAGGCTCCTGCCCTGTTTGAGTTCCTGTTTGGACTTCTTTTGATGATGAACAGCAATGTGGACATGTAAGGCAAATAAACCCGTTCCTCCTCAACTTGCTTTATGGTCTTGTGTTTCAACACAGTAATAGAAACCCAATCTAAGTCAGTGACTTACTGGATATTTCTCTCCTTTTTCTCCTTGTCCTTTTGTGTGGCTTGGCTCACAGAGAGAAACTAAATGTTGCATTCCTTCTTCCTGCTTGGGAGCTGAACACTCAGAAATGCATGCGGTCAGCTTTATTCTCTAAGGCACTTATAGCCAGTTAGGGAGAAGAAAGGAGTATTGACAGGTCATTTGGCACCTAATACAGAAGAAAAGCAATAGAATTTTGAAAAGGGTGTGCAGAGAGTGCTGGGGTGACAGAAGCCAGACATCTTAGCCTAATCTGCACATCAAATTCCAGGACTAGCTAGAGAGACCCTATTTCAAAACAGAACAACAAGAACAAAAACAAAACAAAACCCAATAACATAAAAAAAAAAAAAAACCAAAAATCTGTGGGCAAAATTAGATTTTGTACCATGTGGAATTTTGCATTAATGGCATCTTTTCAAAGCTCCAAAAGTTTTCCCACTTCGAGGACTTCATATTTGGACACCAGGGACATTCAGCCTTGCATTGACAGTGGCTTCTGGAGACTAAGGCACACTCATGAGGCAATTGGTCTCCCAAGCTGGCCAAGCAGTGGCAGTCTGGTCTTTCCAGCTGTTCATGAGAGCACAGCGCCGCCTATCACTTCCTTTAGCTCACTCAGTGAAACTGCTCTGTAAATGGCCCCTCCAGAGCAGCATTCCCAAAACAAAACCCAGACTAGGACTTTTACAGAGCCCACAGTTACTGTGGCACTCAGCAAGCCCATTCCACCCTGATCCGATGAGTGTACTCTACGTGGGGATGCTCTAAGTCCCTAGAAGAGGAGTTGATATGGAGTGTCTTTAGTGTCTGGAAATTTGCCTCTGTGGCTGTTGACCAGCTTCAGTAACAAAGCCTTGTCTTACACTCTCACAGCAGATCCCGTTCCTCACTGTTCTGGGTGTTTAGAAAAGGCCAATGCTAAATCCAGGACTTTGGGGTTCCAGAAAAGCTTAAGTCTTTCCTGTGGGAGGGGCAGAATTCCCTGAGTTTTTTTGCCTAGACACTATTTCCCAAAGTGAGGAATAGGGTGACCACCATTCCGTATGGCTGTCCTCATAGAGTCCCCTGGAAGCCTGAGTCCTGGGCCCAGTTTGCATGAGGAACTGGCTTTAACCCCTAAACATAGCATATACAACAAGTGATATTGATATTTATTTATTTCTCACAAATCCGAAAGGATCAAAAGTAACAGAGCTGGGGAGATAGCAAGATGGCTCAGTGAGTTCAGCCATTGGTGCACAAGCCTGGGTTTGATTACTGGGACCTACATAAAGGTGGCAGGAGAGAAACAATTCCATAAAGTCCTCCTCTGACCTTCACACAGCTACTCACATATATATCCTACATGTGTGAGTGCGTGCACACACACACACATACACACATACTCATATATACTCAATAATTAATTATTATGATTAATTAACTAGTGACTAGAGGGGCTGGAGACAGGGCTTCCTGGGTAAAAGCACTTGCAGGATCATGAGGACCTGAGTTGCATCCACAAGTCTTGTTAAAGCTGGATGCAAAGTTAGTGTCTACAATCCCAGCATGCCTACAGGGACATGAGGGACAGATGAGAACATCTGGAAGCAGAAAATTCCACCTATCATGGTACACATGGCAGAAGGGCAATTAAGAAACTGTCACAAAACAAGGCAGGAGGTATGGACTGACACCTGATGTCCTCTGACTTCAATGCATGCACCATGGTACATAAGGGCCTAAGGTCACTGGGAGAGGGAGACAGTGGGGCCCCATTAGTTTTCTCTTCCTCTTTGCTTCCTGGTTCGTGAAGTAAGCAGCATATCACACTATACGTTTCCCGCCTCTTTCTCCTGGAGATCCTTCCAGAGGCCAGGTGGAAGATCAGTGGCTCTTCCAGTCTGAAACTCCAGATCTGTGAACCAAAAGAACACTTTTCTCTTCCTAAGTGAATTTTTAGAATGCTTTGGTCCAGTGACAAGCTTACTGGTTTAGAAAGAATGTATCCACAGTTGCAAAGTTACTACAGGGTTGAAAAGTGTATGAATTTGTAAAATTTGTTTGGGGGCCTGACTGCAGCTCAGTAAGTTACATTGTTTCAAAATAACAAATAGAACTTTCAGTGTTCTTGCCACAAAGAAGCAGTGAACATACAAGCTAAAATACAGAGTTCATCCTTGCCTCATTCCTCGGAATGTCTCAAAACCAACAGTTAAAAGGGAATTCAGTACCCGGAACCTTCCATCAATACTTAGAAGAACTGGATCTGGAGAGACGGTTTAGTAGTTAAGCACCCTTGTTGCTATTGCAAAGGACCTGGGCTCAGTTCCCAGTACTGCTTAGTGCCTTAGAGCTGTCCTAGAACCGTTGGTATCTAGTTCTAGGGGCTCTGGTGTTGCCCTTTGACCTTTGTAGGCATGAGGGACATGTGTGGTGCACATACAAACTTGCTTATGAAGGATTTATATGTGCAATAACGTAAGTGTTTTTTCTTTTTCTTTTTTATTAATTTAATTTTATTTTTATTAGGTATTTTCCTCGTTTACATTTTCAATGCTATCCCAAAAGTCCGCCATACCCACCCCCCAAACCACTACCCACCCACTCCCCCGTTTTGGCCCTGGGGTTCCCCTGTACTGGGGCATATACAGTTTGCAAGTCCAATGGGCCTCTCTTTGCAGTGATGGCCGACTAGGCCATCTTTTGATACATATGCAGCTAGAGTCAAGAGCTCCGGGGTATTGGTTAGTTCATAATGTTGTTTCACCTATAGGGTTGCAGTTCCCTTTAGCTCCTTGAGTAATTTCTCTAGCTCCTCCATTGGGGGCCGTGTGACCCATCCAATAGCTGACTGTGATCATCCACTTCTGTGTTTGCTAGGCCCCGGCATAGTCTCACAAGAGACAGCTATATCTGGGTCCTTTCAGCAAAATCTTGCTAGTGTATGCAATGGTGTCAGCGTTTGGGAGCTGATTATGGGATGGATCCCTGCATATGGCAATCACTAGATGATGGTCCATTCTTTCGAAGTGTTTTTTCATTAAATAGTGTTAGAAAAATGGAGGTTCCCGGAGGCTGGGAAGTCTCCATTTTCACACCCATGGCTCTCTCATTGTTGAGTATGCTGTCTAAGGCATCACAGGTGTTCACATACATCACATGCAATGCCTCACTGAACACAGAACGGAAAACGTGTGCTTTCCCACTTGTCCTGTGAGTGCAGGTGTGACACAGACAGGGTACTGGGCCCATGATGTCTACAAGGAACAGACTCCTTCCGGAAGACCTCAGCTGGATGCTTTCATTAATTAAGAGCACATAATGAAAACTGGGCAAAGTGGCACATGCCTTTAATGCCTCTTGGGAGGCAGTAGCAGACAGATCTTCATGAGTTCTTAGCCAGCCTGGCCACAAAGTGAATTCCAGTCCAGTGAAGTCACAGAGATCCTGTTTCAAATAAATAAATAAATAAATAAATAAATAAATAAATAGCACAACGATTAAACGTACGATCTTGTCAGCTTGGGCTACACAGTCAGGCCCCATTTTATATATATATATATATAAATAATAAAATACAACACACACAGAATACAACACACACACACACACAGAACAGAGGATGGAAATGGAAAGTTATCTCAGGAGGAGGTCAGAGCACCAGGCCTCTTTGGAGAAAGTCATTTCCTCACCTAATAGCACTATGAAGAATTCTCTCATGAAGCCCTTTCAAGGAAAAGAGATTTACTCAGCAACACTCATGCATGGTCTCCATCCACAGGGAGCTTTTGTTGAAGGGAATGAAATATATTCTCCAGAATTGAAGAGACAGTTAGCGAGAGTCCCACACAGATACTACACCCATGAGGATGGAGTAGTTTATTCCCTAGGGAATAGCCACATGCCCAGGCCCTGTTCAGCACTGCTGAGGTGGTCTGAACCTTTGAGGGAGCAAGTGTGGCACGGGAGACAAGTCAAGAGCACTGGAGTTTCTTTCATTATGGGCCTCAAGACAATCATGCTCCAGGCCCAGGGGACCTGGGGTTTGATTTGTCTCCCTCACACCAGACAAGCTATTTCCTTCAGTGGCGCCGCAAATGTCTGCTTTTCTGCTGAGCGGGGAGCTTGCTTCAGGTAATGGAGCCGTCAGTTACTCCTCATCGCCTGCTTTCTTTACCTTTTCACCTCCTGAACTTTGATTTTTTTTTTTTTACCCCTTCATGTTTCTGTTTATGCTGTGAGTTTTCTAGTTTGGAAGCAGAGCAGAAATATCTTAAGAGAAAAGGACAGGAGGATACAAGGTAGCAGGAAAGGCGGCCTCCTTATAAAACCACCATATTGGGTGTTCTGAAAGTCGCCCCCCACCCAAGGCCTCAGGTTTCAACAAAGGAGTTTATGAGGGAGACCAGTTAATTGCTTAGAAAAATAAGTGCTCACTTTGTGAAGTATAAAAATGTCATTTACCCCGTGCCTTTAAGCTAACTTATATTTAAGTGGTTAGCCAGTGGCTAGAGACTAGAAATTTTAATGTCTTCAGAAGCGTACTCTGTAATTACTGGGTACGTTGAACAGCAGTTAGTCACCATGATCTTTTTCATAACCCTAAGAGTGGTGAGAGTTTATTTTCCTAGAAAAAAAAATACAGTAATTCATGTGTGCCGGAGGCAGGCAGGCAAATGACTAGCCTGTACATGTGCGAGTCAAGAATTCCTAATTTTGCCTTTTGACTTAAACTAATGATGGGAAATGGCCGCACTGCGCATGCCAACTCCATGTAAGGCAAGCAGAACGGTTCTTGCAGGGAATCCGGTGAAGACCTTTGGAGCCAGCAGAAGCGCTAGAGCCTTCAGCTGCGGTGGTGACTTGAGGGTGGCAATGCAGCCTGCCAGAGGAGTGTAGAGGTCAAATATTAGACTGCACGGAACTGCATAAAATGTAATTGAAAGCCACCATCTCATGTTTTAAAGAGACCTCTCCAGTGCTGACTCTTCTTGCCTATAGCTGATTGTGTTGCAGCTTGCCTTCTTCGAACCACCGTTTCTCTCTAAATTCCAATCTTTGAAATAGGGACATTGAAGTTGAAATTTGTCATTTGTTTCATAGAAAGTCTTTTTGAAAGAAAAAAAAAAGACACTAGAGTCTGGGGCGGCTCTGGCTCAACGGGGTAGCACTTGCCTAGCATGTTAGAGCATGGATTCAATTCCCATCAGAGAATAAAGAAAGGAAGAGAAGGAAGAAAAGAAAAGAGAAATATGTACTGGGTCAGTTGAAGGATAAATAAAACCAGCCCCAGCCAAGACTGTAACCTTATATGCCAATTACACAAATACTTACTGTACCAGTGTTCGGTACACACAGGCCAGGGTCTGGAGACCTCAAGCAGATAGATTGACTTCCTGTTTCATGATATTACTCCCTAGTGAGCCGTAGTAAACAAAGATGTAAATAACGCATTGCAGTGTGCAGGAAACAAAAATGATGTTCACTTGAGGAGCTAGTGAATCAGTCATGCAGTGTACCAAAGAGGAGCAGCATCCCGAGGGATACAGAGAGAAGCTTGGTGGCTCATATGTGTCTAGGGGCAGTGCAGTGTTCTCTGGGCCGCAGGACATACAGCAAGAGTGTCCTCATGAAACCCACAGCAGGCTGGGCAGTGGTAGCACACGCCTTTAATCTCAGCACTTGGGAAGCAGTGGCAGGTGGATTTATGAGTTTGAGTTTGACTTTATGAGTCTGGTCTACAGAGTGAGTTCTAGGACAACCAGGGATACACAGAAAAACCCTGTCTCAAAAAACCAAAACAAATAAAAACCAAGCAAATAAACCAAAAAACAAAACCAAAAAACAAAACAACAACAAAAAAACCACAAACCAAAAAACCCCACAGCAGAACCCAGAGCAGAGCCACTCAGTTGGCCATGAGAAAAACTAGAAGAAGGCTTTTCAGAGCAGGTCTATCTGAGAAGGAAGCATCCAAGTTGAAAGGGGTGGGGGGAGGCAGGTAGGTGGGGACTAGCTACCCATGCTAAGAATCAGGGTCTGGGGTTAGCACATGGGAACTATGGAAATCCCAGGTACCAGAAAAAGACCCACTGTCCCAGTGATCTAGACAGACACTAAGAACATGCAGGGAGGATGAGCTGAAGTCAAGTGGAACATGTAACCCTCATAGGACTTGGGGAATTTTCATTCCATCTGTGTGATGGAGAAGCCCTGAAGGGTTTGACAGAGGGGTTTTACAGTAAGTCCCCTGCCTTAAAAGACCTCTTTTCGACTCCCGTGTAAAAAGTGCTTGATAAGGAAGGGAAGCTGTTGACAGGGAGAGTCCTTGGAAGGCTGTGGCCTTCCCTGGTCCCCCATCTAATGGTGAAGACAGAAGTAGGGACTGATAATGTGTAGCATGTAGTTGAAAGTCAGCAAGACTGGGTGTGAACTCTGAAGAACCCAGAAAAACCAAGGGCCCTTCCTGCAGTGTTTGGATATGGGTGGGTGTGGTAACATGTGGAAATACTTGGGAATAGAATGAATAGATTTGTTTTCGATACTGTGTTTGAGGGTTCTGCTATGGGTTGCACTGTGCCCTCAGTTCCCAGGACCTTTAAATGAGACTTTATTGGGAAATCGGGTCTCTGCAGCTGAGCTGAAGGGAACATGAAGTCATCCTGCAATAGCTGTTTCCTCAAGCCAATGTGAAGGCTCTGCTTCCAAGAAGAGCGTATGTGTATATGTGCGTGTGTGCATATGAGCAAGCACAGCACTAGAGGATGACCAGGTCAGAGACTGCAGTGATACACTTGAAGGCCAAGACTTACCTGCAACCACCGGAAGCTGAGAGAAGTAGGCGACAACCAAACTCCTCTAGTCAGGGTTACCATTGCTGTGATGAAACACCCCGGCCAAATGCAACATGAGGAGGAAAAGGTTTAGGTCACTCCCAGTTTCACTGTGATCAAAGCAGTAAGGACAGGAAATCAAACAGGACAGGAACAATGCAGAAGCCATGGAGCGATGCTGTTTACCGATTTGCTCTTTGAGGCTTGCACAGCCTCCTTTCTTATAGAACCCAGGACCACAAAGGGCCCTCCAATATTAACAACTAATTAAGAAAATGTCCTACAGTCCGATCTTGCAGAGGACACCCTTGTCTCAGATGATCCTACTTACTTCAAGCTGAAGTAAAACTAGCCCACACACAAATACCTTAAGTGTAGGCATCTAGCTCTTAACAGCAATGAGGTTGTCAGTGATTTTATTTTGGTACACCTAATTAATACATTGTTACAACAGCCACAAGAAACTTCTGCCTGGCCCAAACAAGTGCACTGGTACCATGGCCTGAGACTGGGATCTGTCTTAGAATCCATGATTGCCACACTGAGGAGGGATGGTACAGGCAGAGGGAAGACTGTTGCTGTTTGTAGCGTGCTACTCTATCAGGATGCTCGTGACTCATCCTGCAGTTCAACCATCATAAACACAGAGAAAAGAAATGAGTGAGAAGTTTACAGCAAGCTTTCCAGCAGCCCTGAAAGGACAGAGCTAGATGTTGCCTGCATCTATTAAGAGATAAACTGCACCAAACATACCCAGTGGAAGAGCATTCCTACCTCCCTAATGACTTGATTGTTTGTAATAAAATACGGATCAGTTGTCCTTAGAGCATTAGCAATCTCAGATATTTCGTCCTGCAAGATACCAGGATGCTTTTCCTGAAGAACTCTCTTTCCCACAGTTGGGTTTTCTATACTCCATCTTCATGATATCCCCTCTTCCTCTATCAAGGACACAGTAGCTTCCAGGGCAGACCATCTAATTAATATTTAGAATATTCAAACACAGAGGTAAAAAAAAAATAGAGTTCTTTCATGATCCAGAGAGAAGGGAAGCTGTTGGGAGCCTCCAAAGAGCCTTTCAGGAGCTTGACTATTCCAGGCTGCTTGTCATGTGATTCTGTCTTCCACCTCTCATTTCTTCTAACCTTTGACCAATCAACCTTGTGGCCTCCTCAGAGCTCTCCTTCAGCTCCTCAGTGGCTTAGCCTTGTGTTTCTGTAACAGAACACCCCAGGAAAGCATTTCAGAGTAAAGAAGGGTTTATTTGGGCTCCATGTTTTTTTTTTGGGGGGGGGGGGTGTTATGGACTGGGTTCTGTTGCTTTAGAGCCTGTGGCGAGAAGCACATGCTGTGGGCACAGGTGGAACAAAGCCAATGTTTAGGTGGAGAGAAAAAAGAGGGGGAGAGAGAGACACACAGAGAGACAGACACACACATACAGAGAAGGAGAGAGACAGAGAGAGGACAGAGAGAGAGAGAGAGAGAGAGAGAGAGAGAGAGAGAGAGAGAGGATCCCCACACTTCGCTGAATACACACCCCCTATAATCTAAGACCTCCCAATAGACATTACCTTCTTAAGGCTCCATAACATCTGGCAGCCTTAAACATCTAGATGGATCTTTTCAACATCTGCATAGGCCTTTTTGGGGACATTTATACACACTATAGCACAATGTCTCCCTGTGAGCAGGGGAAAAAAAAATCAATTTCCTATTGATTTGCAATTTGAGGAAAACCAGAAATAACATTTAATGTTGAGAATGAAAAGATTAGCTACTTGCCATGATGCCTTTAAGACAAAGTTTAGTGAGTATGTATAATCTTCCAGCATATGGACAAAAGAAGATGCTGTTTCCATTAAAAGTGATGTCTTCAGGGTGGTGGAGATGGTTCAGTGGTTAAGACTAGGCGCTGCTCTTGCAGAAGACCTGAATTTGGTTCCCAGAACCCATATGCAGCAGTTGTCAGTCAACGTAACAACTCCAGTTCCAGGGGACTGATTGCCCTCTTTTGCCTTCTGCAAGCACCCACACATGTGAAATATGCTCACAAGGACACATACACAATTATATAAATCTTTAAAGGGATGATAGCTTCATTACATGTGTCTTTTAAATGTATTTTTGTTTGCCTTTTTCAGAGCTTGATTCATAACTAAGACTCACATGATTTTTTCTTTATCCAGTGTGGTGGTTTAAATGAGAATGGTCCGCCACTCCAAAGGCTCATGCATATTTGCATGCTTAAGTCTCCATGATTTATTTTGAAGGGTCAGGAGGTGTGTCCTTGTTGAAATAGCTGTGTCCTTATTGGACGGGGTGTATCCCTGAGGGTGGTTTTTTTCTCAAAAGGTCCAGTCTCTCTCTCTCTCTCTCTCTCTCTCTCTCTCTCTCTCTCTCTCTCTTTCTCTCTCTCTCTTTCTCTCTGCTGATTTAAATGTAGAACTCTCACTTCTGCAGCTCCAAGCCTACTTTCTTGCTGCCATGTTCTCCATCATGATGATTAGGGACTAGCCCTCTAAACGTGTAAGCAAGCCCCCAGATACATGCTTTCCTTTATTAGAGTGGCCTTTCTCATTGGGTCTTTTCATAGCAATAGAACTGTGACTAAGACACCCAGCCCAGAGTCATCACTTGCTTAAATAACTCACCTGATAATATTTTTCTTTCTAAATTACTTTTTGAGAATTGCATAGAATGTATCTGATCATATTTATCCCCTCCCCCAACTTTCTCCTGAATCCACTTCTACATCCCTATCCCTTATACTAAATATTCTCTCTCTCTCCCTCTCCTTCTCTCAAAAGAAACCCAACAAAAACAAAAACAAAAACAAAAAAACCAAAGTTCTACTTGTGTTGCCCAGCTACTGTTGGGTATAGGGTCTGCCCTGTAGTGAGGTAGAACAGGAGTCACACAAACAAAAAAACTGATTCTCCCTCTCCCTGCAGCCACCAGATGATAGATCCTCAGCTAGAGGTGGGGTCTGATACTCAGGTCCCCTACTGCATGGTGGGATTTTTAGCTGGCTTGTGCATGCTATTACCATCACTGTGAATTCATGTGTGCAACTGCCCTATTATGTCCAGAGAACACTGATTCCTTAAAGTCATTCACCAGCCCTGGCTCTTACAAGATCCCTGAGCCATAGGGGAAAGGGTGTATTATCTACATACTACTTAGATATTAGCACTCTGAATCCTCTTGTTTTGTTTTTGTTTTTTTGACCAGTTGTGTGTGTCTCTATGTTAACTGCCATTTCTCAAGAAGCAAGGAGCTTCTATGATGAGAGATGAGCAATGCACTAATCTATGGCTATAGCTGTAAATCATTAGGAGTTATTTTAATACCATTTCCACTTATCGGAACAATAGTAATAGGTTCTGCCCTATGGCCTATGACCTGTTTAGCTACATGTTCTCAGCCTTGTTAATGATGGTATATTTGGGTTCCATCTCATGGAGGGATGCTTAGATTGAATTGGAAAGTGATAGGTTACTCCATTAACATTCATGCCACTATTAAACTGGCAGACATGTGTTGTCAGACCAGTGATTATTACTGCTTTTAGGATTCACAGCTGAATAAGCTTAATAATTACCTTTCTCCTCTGGTAGCACGTATAGAATCTTTGAACACTGTGAGAACTAGACCATAGGGATGAAGAATCCTATGATCCTATGATACTCGACACTCACTTGCATTCTCTGTGTTTTATGACTCCAGTATGTGGTGTGTTCAACCCTTAGGTCTAACTGTCGAGTCCAGGAGGACAACCAGGAGTCATGACAGTGTCCTTCAATGAATGGTGCTATATAGGACTCCATTTGGCCAACGACTCTAAAAGAGATCACCCATTTCTGGTACTGGAGATTTTATTTGCTAGCATATAACATCTAGTTGAAGAATTGTCCCTGATTATAGGATGACTCCATTTAAGCTCATTAGTTTTTCTATGTTACTATTTTTATTAAATCCTATCTCAATTTAAAATATGGAGCTGAATGTGCATCCATACAGTCAGTTCTCATTTAAACAGTGTCTTAAAAAGGTGAGTATTCCAGTATTATTTTTTTAAATTTTATTTTAGGAGAAAATTGAGTCTATACAGAATATAATACAACACAAAGAACTAGAAATCATGCATGTTATAGAAATTGCTTTTGCTTTGTAGCTGAAGACAGGGAGATAGACAACCACCGCCCCTCCCCACTCCTGCAGGGGTGAACCAAGGAAGGGAGGAGCATGGTGGGAAGACTCCACTCCCTCTGACTTGAGGTTAGAGGTTTGTGCTCCTTACCCAGCTACCCTGTTAAAACAGTAACTCGGCTCCTCCCACACTGCAGATAAAACCATCTATGCTTTGCTAACCCCTAGAACTTTCCCACATTAGCTTACAGGGCAAAGGGGAGTTTATAAATGTCATTGTGTTGATTAGAGCTGACATCCCATGGTCCTCAGTGGACAATATTCCCTTTTGATTCTCACAGAATCGGGAGGTTTGGGGGCCGAGCAAATGGAGAAAACAACAGGCACAACCAGCCCACTGGGATGAGGATCTGCTAGGCTTCTGAAGTATCCGGGTACAGAATGGCTGTGTTTGTCTTTTGGTTCAGCACAAGCACCTGAGGGTGATGGCAGTGGAGAAGCTGAAGGTCACAGCAGGAAGCAGGCATGTGCTCACTAGGAGCCTAAAGCTACCATCCTACCTCTTTATTTAGCTTGTCTGAGCTAACTTGCATGGTCCTGAAGTCCCATTAGCTTTTTCTTTAAAACTTTGACGGAGGATCTTGGAACTCTTTTTGAGGGACATCTGTTTTAGAGGAATCATACATTTGAGGATAAAAAGAGCTTTTGGTACCACTCTGGCTCCTTAACAGCATCTTTGACACCTTTCTCCTAGCATTCAGGTTTCCCCTGCCACCACTTGAAAGGAAGATTAGATTCTGATTAGCATCTACATCAGCTCACTCAGGGGACTTGCAACCTCTCCTAATTAATTAGAGGCCTGCAGTGCGCCATTCCAGCAGCAGCTGGTCCACCTGCTCTGCTCACCAGCTCCCAAATGGTTTTCAATGCATATCCCTGGCCTGTGGCTAACGTTTGATTAGTGACTAAACTTAAGAGGACAATAAAATCAAGGTCCAAATGTCGATCAAACATTGATAAATAAGTCGTTACACTCATGTCCTAAGGCCTCCATAACAGACTGTGACTTTAGTGTCTCAAGTCCGTGCAGGTGTGTTGACTGACAGCTCTTTCTAGGTCTGTGGTTGAAATAGTCTGCACCAGGAACTGTGGTCTTTTGAGGAGGGCATTATGGGAGAATGTGATTTCTTGGCTTGCAGAAACCACCTGCAAACAAGGCTCTTACCCCTCTGCTTTCCACATAAGCTGTGAATGGTCTAGTCTCTCTCCCATGGAAACCAGTTCTTGCCTTCTTTCCTCTTTATAAGCATCCTACATTTTCAGCAGGCTAAACTTGGCAGATCTCCCATCATACATACCCACCCAATCACATCATCAGAGTAAATCGTGATGTTTAATGAAACACATCCCTGGGCTCCAGGAATTACATCAATGAAAAATGAAAGGTTGAGTCTGACAATGTTAGAGTATATAAAATCGTTAATATCTTGAAGGAATGCTTTGAAGTTGAAAGCAGTAGTGTAGTGCGTGTCTGTAATCCCAGCACTAGGGTGGCTGAGGCAGAGAGATGCTGATCTTGTGGCCAGCCTGAGGTTCATAATAAAACCCTGTCAGAAGAAAGAAGAGAGCCAGGGAAGCCTGCCTTTAAAATCAGTGCTAGTGTCTAGCCAAATAAAAGACCCCATTGATCTATAAACTTAAAGAAAAAGTGGAGTCCTTTCTGGTTTAAAGATGCTACATGGGAAGCTGAGAGACCATGCTGTGGTTAACAGCACAAGGAGGCTAACGTGCACACCTGCACCCAGGTAATAACCCAGGCATTTTCTGGGCATGTGTATCTGTAGCCACAGCACTGTAGCAGGGTAGAGATGGGGGCATCTCTGAGACTTACTGGCTGCCAGCCCAACCAAGACTTGCATGTTCCAGGTTGAGAGAAAGAGAGAGAGAGAGAGAGAGAGAGAGAGAGAGAGAGAGAGAGAGAGAGACAGAGAGAGACAGAGAGAGAGCCTGAATCAAACACCCTCCTCTTGCTTCAGGGGTGCACACAGGTACATGCATCCATAGATACGGGGTGTATATACACTATATATACATATATATGTTTATATACACAGAGATGCTATATTTCATATTGCCATAGAATCGGTTCCAAAAATATCTATTAAAATCATTATGTGGGTGGTATCCAAGAGTGTCCAAGGAAACTCAGACACATTTCCTAGATAGGGACTGACATCTGTTCAATTATTAAATGGAGTAAAGTGTAGCAGGGTACTCTTGCAGACTTTGCACATTGACTCTGTGGAGGTGAGACATGATCTAGAAGGGTTGGGGCAGTGAGTGTCATGTACTTGACACACAGAGCTACCCCCACCGCTGATTTTAAGGGCATCCCTTTAGTTCCTGGAAGCGTTGTACTTGAGGGTGGATCTCTTTACTTTGTAAAAGATCTGCTCACTGGATATGGTAGGCAAACACTTTATCCAGTGTTTAGAATAAAACTCTCAGGAAGTTTGAGAGGATGTTTACAATTATTTTTGAACTCTCTAAATAAAAACCAGCCGAGCACAAATAGCTAATTTATTCCCTAAAACTCATTTTTCTTCGTCAAAAGAGCAGGCACAATAAACATGATTGGCAAGCTACTTGTCTTCAGCAGTGTAGATGTTCATTTGGGGGTTGAATGTGCATAATAAAAGATTGTGGGAGACAGAAATTTTCCTTAGAGACTTCAAGTCCAAGAGCCACGATTGCCATTGTTTGGTGGCTGTTTCCACTAAAGATATGGAAGGGGCTTTCCAGGCTGAGTCTTAGGAAGTCATGGTATCTGAGGGCTAGAAAATAAATATGTCACACAAAGGTATGTCCATGATCACAACAGAGTCTTGTACCTGTTTGAAAATAGATTGTAAGCTTTGTTATTTGTAAGATATTAAAATAAAATTACCATAAATACCATTTAAATATTATATTAAAATATTTTATTAGGTATAAGAAAAAACAGGTCTCTCAATTAAAATGTGCACTTATGTTTCAGATTATAGTAGTGAAAATAGTCAAACCAATGTAGTTTAATTGACAGAATAGACTATTTTTTGTTGTTGTTTCTTTTTGAGACAGGGTTTCTCTGTGTAGTCCTGACTGTCCTGGAACTCACTCTGTAGACCAGGCTGGCCTCGAACTCAGAAATCCGCCTGCCTCTGCCTCTCAAGTGCTGGGATTAAAGGCGTGCACCACCACTGCCTAGCCAAAATAGACAATTTTATGCTGATGTATAATCAGGATATATATGTGATATATATATATATATATATATATATATATATATATATATATATTCAGCTGTGTGTTGATTTACTGTAAGATGTTAATACACCATATAACTATCTTTTTAACAAATAAGTATGAGACTTCCACTTTAGGTCAAGACTTTTCTCTGGGATGAATATGGAAATATATATATAAGGTAGAAATAGGCTCCATCCTTGAAGCACTGGATGGGCTGATAACCTTCAAGTTTTGCTTTTTGATGTTGCACCGATGACCATGGGTGTTTTTCTTACTTCCCTTTTCTCAGAAGTGTGCCTTTTCCAGAGAAAACCGTGTTTTGAATATACAGGGAATTTCTGAGTAAACACCATTGACTGAGTGGCTCTGTCCCAGTTATCCTCCACTGCTGCACAGTGCAGTATGGTTTCAATTCCCAAGGCATTATGGGTACTCTGAACATGTCCAGAGTCCTGAATCTTTAGCCATCTCCATTTCACAACTTTGGATGCTGGCTTTAGATTTCTTCCTTCTCACATGCAACATAATGGAAGGATTAGCTGTAGCATCCCTGGTGTCTGTGAGTACTGGTTTTGTTTAGTCCACAATGACTAAACAAAAGACAACAGCCCTTTGTCATACTCTAGTTAGTGGCTTACTGAGTAAGAAATTCTTGAGAATTTAGAAATCTTTTTGTAATCGCCACTTGCTTTTTATGTAGTGAGTATCCTCTTCTGGGCTGTAAAAGAATGCCATAACCCTGGTAGTAAACACATTTATTTTCTTCTGGCCTCTGCGAGCCAGGTGTCTGCATGCTGAGCTCTCCTGACTCCTCTTGTCCTCCTGGGTAAGCAGACCCATATGCTAATCTCCTCTTAGAGAGAAGGCACTGATGCTAATGGGGCCTCTGCACAGGGCCTCATGCCCTCTTAATCTCCTCTCCCAATACAGCCTCATTCCGAAGGCCTGCATTTAGACCTTGAGGATTTGGGAGGGGATACAATTCAGTCTCCAAGGCATTGATTAATGTTTTCTACGTTTTAGATTGACTGTTATTCCATTTACATACCAAAGAAATTAAATGATCTTTCAAAAGTCAGGCCTATGTAGATTGTCAGTACAAAACAGAATATCACAGCTTTCCACTTGCCTCGTTGCTGAGCCCGATCTGTCCTTTCCGTTCCTCTGAACCTCTCATCCCTGGCACACCCCACATCTACTCGAGGAAGGTTTCCACAGGATTTGACTGACAGAGCAGTGGGTCAGAACTTCTGGGCTTGAATCTAAACATCCTGTTCTTGAAGATCTCTGGGCTATGTAAGCTCTGCACTCTTTAGAGTCCCAGCAACCAAACAAAACAAGAAGCTGTTTGATAAGAAGCCTTGGCCACACTGTCCAAGGTGTCAGACAGAAATCACATAAGCAGTTAAATAGCAGAGTTCAGTCTTTAACACAAAGAGTAGTAAAAGAGATAGCAAAAACAATGTTTATAAGAATGTTTGTTTCCAGGCTGAATTCATTATCTGGAAGATTACTACCAGAGGCAGTAAAACTCCAAAATGCAATCTTTAATTACTATTGCACACACACATAAACACACACACATACACACACACACGCACATGTGTGTGCACACACACTCAGCCACCCTTCAGTCAGCTACCACTCTTCACCCCTCTAAGACATACATTAATGTTTCACTGTTGCTCCTCACATGGTCCCAACATAACTCTGGGATAGAGACCACAGTCATCAGTTGTGAAAATAGATACAGAAATGGCTAAGAGATGTGCAAACATGGGACTTCAGGCTACAATCGCGATTTGGAATACACATGATCACAGAAAGAATTCTTGCAGCATCTCTTACTCTGGGCAAAAGCCAAAAGTCATGGACAAACCAGTGAGCTAACTGAAGGATGAGTAGGGTCTGTGAACAAAGGCAGACATGCGAAAGCATGCAGAGCAGGTACTGGAAAACTGTCATCGAACCAGGAAATCTACAGAAAGCTAGGCTGTCACAGAGCTAACTTGTACGGATAATGCAAGCTAATACAGACAAGAACACGTGCTTTGCTGTTTCAGGGCCTCTGGGCTATTTTTTTTCCAGATGCAGAGATAGCATCTTGAGGCCTCCAAGCTAGGTCACCATCCCAGAAGCTATAGTTTGGGACATTCTATACCTAACCCAGCAAAACTATCCTATTTAATGAGGACATTTCCAAATCAACAAGAGTTTGCCACTCAGTAAGTGATGGATGGGGAATTCCTCATAGAAGAAGTATTATTCATTTACTTACTCTCAGATTCATCCATCTCCAGACCCAGCATCCTTCATCTGACATGATGCTCAAGCACTTTCAGAGTTTGGAATGCTTTAGATTAGAGATGCTTAACCAGTAGAGTCTATGTAAAGACTTCTAGATCTGAAAGACTAGAAATATTCCAAACGGCTCAAGTCCCTTCTGGCCGGCCCACTGCAGCACCGTGGTCCCTGGCCCGGGGGAGTCTCCGGACACCCACAAGGACCCACACAGGATCCTCCATGGGATCCTAAGTCCTCTGGTGAGTGGAACACAACTTCTGCTAGGAGGCAGGTTCAAACACCAGATATCTGGGCACCATCTCTGCAAGAGGAGAGCTTGCATGCAGAAAGTACTCTGACCACTGAAACTAAGGATAGAGCTAGTCTCCCAGGTCTGCTGACAGAGGCTAACATAATCACCTGAGGAACAAGCTCTAACCAGAGACAACTATAACAACTAGCTCCAGAGAATACAAGATGGCAAAAGGCAAACGTAAGAATCCTACTAACAGAAATCAAGATCGTTCACCATCATCAGAACACAGCACTCCCATGCCACCTAATCCTGGGCACCCCAACACAACCGAAAAGCTAGACCCGGATTTAAAAGCATATCTCATGATGATGGTAGAGGACATCAAGAAGGACTTTAATAACTCACTTAAAGAAATACAGGAGAACACTGCTAAAGAGTTACAAGTCCTTATAGAAAAACAGGAAAACACAACCAAACAGGTAGAAGTCCTTATAGAAAAACAGGAAAACACATCCAAACAGGTGATGGAAATGAACAAAACCATACTAGACCAAAAAAGGGAAGTAGACACAATAAAGAAAACCCAAACCGAGGCAACGCTGGAGATAGAAACCCTAGGAAAGAGATCTGGAACCATAGATGCGAGCATCAGCAACAGAATACAAGAGATGGAAGAGAGAATCTCAGGTGCAGAAGATTCCATAGAGAACATCGGCACAACAATCAAAGATAATACAAAACGCAAAAAGATCCTAACTCAAAACATCCAGGAAATCCAGGACACAATGAGAAGACCAAACCTACGGATAATAGGAGTTGATGAGAATGAAGATTTTCAACTTAAAGGGTCGGCAAATACCTTCAACAAAATTATAGAAGAAAACTTCCCAAACCTAAAGAATGACATGCCCATGAACATACAAAAAGCCTACAGAACTCCAAATAGACTGGACCAGAAAAGAAATTCCTCCTGACATAATAATCAGAACAACAAATGCACTAAATAAAGAGAGAATATTAAAAACAGTAAGGGAGAAAGGTCAAGTAACATATAAAGGCAGGCCTATCAGAATTACACCAGACGTTTCACCAGAGACTATGAAAGCCAGAAGAGCCTGGACAGATGTTATACAGACACTAAGAGAACACAAATGCCAGCCCAGACTACTATAGAGTTTAATGAAAATGAAGCCACAATGTACCCAAATCTATGGGACACAATGAAAGCATTTCTAAGAGGGAAACTCATAGCTCTGAGTGCCTCCAAGAAGAAACTGGAGAGAGCACATACTAGCAGCTTGACAACACACCTAAAAGCTCTAGAAAAAAGGGAAGCAAATTCACCCAAGAGGAGTAGACGGCAGGAAATAATCAAACTCAGGGGTGAAATCAACCAAGTGGAAACAAGAAGAACTATTCAAAGAATCAACCAAACGAGGAGTTGGTTCTTTGAGAAAATCAACAAGATAGATAAACCCTTAGCTAGACTCACTAGAGGGCACAGGGACAACAGATCCTCTGACTATGTATCCCTGAGTGGCCTGTACTCTGTAGAACAGGTTGGCCTCAAATTCAGGGTCTTACCTCCAGAAAACTGGTATTAAAGGTGTATGCCACTATACCTAGCTCAATTATGGTTTATTAAGGAGAGAGTTTCACTATACAGTCATGCCTAAGAGCCAAGTCATAGAAAGGTTCCAAAAGAGTGCATGTTGACACGTGTGTACAAAGAAGGAAAGAGGGAGGAAGCAAAGGGTGAGAAACACAGAAGAAAAGATGACTTGAAGATCACGGGGTAGAAGCCCCTGGTTCTTCAGCTGCTTTGATTCGCAGCAGTGCGTAAGTGTGACATTTAAGCTAATTAGGCTAACGCTATACTAGGTAGAAACATGAACTCGTGAATTCAACATCCTTGAGGCAAGTATTACCTGTTTCCTTCCCTGCCATACACTGCCATGCTTGCTTGTCCTGGTGGCCATTGAATATCTTACCTTCTATGCTCCAAGCTCCCAAGACATATGCGTGCTAACTCATTTATCACTTAGAATGTTCTTCAGAGGCAATCCTCTCGTGTGCTCATCCATACAAATAGCATTTATCGTGTGCTAAATACTTCAGCTAAATACTTTTCTATGAGTTGATCACGACCTTCAAACCATGAATCTTACGTTTAAGAGAGAGATGATGATGATGACGACAATGATGATAAGAATGAAGAGGAGGAGGAGAAGAGGAAGAGGAAATCCTTTCAGAACAGCGAACTAGGCTCTAGCATGTAGAGAAGGGTATCTACTTCACCTTGCTAACAATCAAAGTGGTTCTTAGAGGAGGGCATCTAATCTTAGACATAGTCAAAGAACAGAGAGGCACTGAAGATCTGGAAGCAGAACCTTGAATTGTCTTTTGACCAGCTTCACTAATAGGCGGAAACATCATTATAGCAACGGACCCATTAATTAAATGGTTGCTTTCCTGAGGTGTGATGGAGAGAAGCTGGGGACCATCTGTCTTTCCGGGAGACTCCCTGGTAGATGAGTCATCACCCAGCTGTTTGGGAGCACACACAAGGAACAGAACACAGAGCTGGTCAGCAACTGCCCTGACCTGGCTTTCAAGGCACAAGAGGAAAATCTGGGGTCAGTGAAAATAAACATGATGGGTCCCAAGGCCGTTAGTCATAGTAACCTGGTGTGTGTTGCCTGTGGGAAAATCAAGATAGTACAGAAAGTCCCTCCTCCTGGCCAGTGAAGCTCTCATGTCACCATAGTCACCATGTGTACGAAGACACTGGTGACAAGAGCAGCCAAGTGCTCAGAGACAGTACCCAAGATCCACCTGCTTCAAATAGGCAGTGTCTGCCCTCAGTTGAGTCCCTTGGTCCTGGTTCACACAAAATCGGAGGCATGCATTTTTCTTTATGTAAGGTTCTGTGCCTGCCAAGTGCTCAGCACTGAACCAGTGCTCTCAAGAAGATAAGTGAAAGAAAAGAGAAAGCCAGTGTTCTCCCTGGCCTGAGAGAATGACATGTGGCAGGGTAGAAACTTCAGAGTCTGAGTTATTGCTTTCCTGAAGGGACTTGAGGACAATCTTGTGCAGGGCACATCTGCTAATTGCTGTGTAAATGTACCACAGGGAGCAAGCCTGCTGAGAAGGAAGAGACTCCTAATTGTCTTCAACCCATTCATTGTCATTTGTAGGTCCCTGGGTATAGAACTTGGCAAATGTGCCTTAATGAAATATACCCAGAAAAATGAGCTCTTCTTGTTGGCTTAATGTGACACATTGCTGCCAACACGTAGCAGCATCAGCACACAGGGAGCACTTTCCTCCTGTGTGTGATCTTCACTTCTTATTATGTCCCTTTAGGAACATTTAATGGGATCCCTTAAGTGCAGAGCACAGTACTAGAAGTGTCCAGAGGGGTTCTCAGGGTTCCTCCCCCAAGGAGATTAGAGGATGGACCACTTCAGGAAATGCATGAATTGGCCCTTATGCTTCAAATGCCTTTTTAATAAAGGTAATGATTTTGATTGCATCAACAAAGCGAACTCAAACTCGGTCTTGCTGTTTTACTCTTCAGGTTCCTTCATCTCCTTAGCCCAGTTGCCCAAGGCAATTGTGGACATTAACCCTTTCATCTCGGCTACTAAGCCATCCAAAAAGTGAATTGGGCCTTTTATTCCCAAGTGGCCACTTTGGTCAGCACGAGTGCTATGAAATCTGTAGAGGACATATCTACAGGACAGGAGGTCTGAGCTGTTTGTGAAATCCCAGGATCAGAGGTGAGGTAAGGCTAGCTCTCAAATCTGAAGAATTTGAAGCCAGGCCTAGTACAGATCCAAGTTACTAGTCCTGACTGCTAGTCCTCAAGGAAGTCACTCCTTGAAGTTAGTAAATGCATGATGTATTGTGGTTCCAGAGAATGACGGGGTATGAACAGGAGGTAAAATGTCTTAGGGCACCCTCTGCCTCCCTGTTCCTATATGGGACAGTCAGTGGACATAGCAAAGAATATACTTCCCATCTAGACTGAATGATTCCATCGGCCTGTTTCCCACGTTAGCCATTGGTCCTATGTGTGTGTGTGTGTGTGTGTGTGTGTGTGTGTGTGTGTGTGTGTGTGTGTGTGTGTGCGTGTGTATGTATGTATGTATGTATGTATGTATGTATGTATGTATGTATTTTGGAAAGATCCCAGCTTCAGCACCAGTTGAGTAAAGAATTAAGGACATGGCTGTGCCTCTGTATCCTTCAGGAGGACATTTATTGTCGGTGTGAGGGAGAAAACAGCCAGAGGTATCCAGAAGGGTCCAGACTGAACTGGGACTTGAGAGGCATGAGAGATTGGGAGAGTAAGAGAAGGGAGGGGGAAGAGGAGAGAAGGGAGGGGGAAGAGGAGAGAAGGCAGACAACACAGGGACAGACAGGCCAAGAGAACACATAAGCCAACATGGCTGGGTGATCTAGGGAAGGGAAGTTGAGGCAAAAGAAGGGAAGCTCGGGAGCTGGAGAGATTTAGAGGTGGGGGTGGGGTGTGCCTGTCAGGATCACTCTATAACAGGTGCTTATGAGTAGGGAGAGATGCTAGGAGGACCCTGTGACCAGTGTCTGCTTTAACATGTTAAATAGGCTCCTCACTTAGCCATTTGTCCTGGGTTTCTTTGAGGTACTTTGAGTTAAGTTACCCAGTTTGGTTTGCCTTTCATTTTGTCTTTTCAGAAACCTTAAGCATTCGTACACGAGGTTGTCTCTACTGATGCATGTATGTCTGTGTCCCTCTCTATACCCTCTAATAAAAGAGCTTCACAAAATATCCAACCACCTAAGAACGTTAAAACTTCGTATTTTTGAGAACTGACTTCTAATATTTGACCGGAGTTTTCCTCTGGACACGGTGAAATTACGGAAGGTGAGAGGTCGTGGAGTCATCATCCGGGCACTGAGCAGTGTGGGCACCAAAAGGAAGAAACATGGGTGTTTAGGATCTGGTCGAATGTGAAGACACTTGGGGAGACAGGAATAGCACTCTGCTGTCATGGAATTAGTGGGGTGACAGCTAGGAAACTTCTGTATCTAAATGCAGGCTTTTCTGTTTATTTACTCTCATAAACATTCTGCTTTCAAATATTCTTTCTTCTTTTAGCACAGGGGTCAGCAAATGACAACCACCCAGCCCAAAGCTTCCTGTATCCACAAATGGTTTTGTACATTTAAGGAACTAATTTAAAGGTTTTGAAAAAAAATTAAGAGGAAAAAGTATTTGGAGATTTTATTGAACCACAGCTATGTTATCTTTCCATGACTCTTAACAAAATATATCAGATTATATAAAGTCAAAGGGGATTAAACATTTTTTTAATTCACTTTACATCCCTATCACAATACCCCTCCTTCCTCTCTTCCCAGCCCCACCCTTCTAAGCCCCTCCCCCATTGCTCCCTCCCCTTCTCTTAAGGGGAACCTTTCTTGGGTACCACCCCACTTCAGAGCATCTAGTCACAGCAGATCTAGGCACATCCTCTCCCACTGAGGCCCAGCCAGGCAGTCCAAGTAGAGGGCAAGGGGATTCAATAGCTGGGAACAGAGACTGAGGCAGCCCCCACTCCACTTGTTAGAGGACCTACATGATGACCAAGATGCACATTTACTGCAAATGTGTAAGGAGGTCTAGGCACAGCCCCTGTATGCTCCCTAGTTGGTGACCCAGGCTTTGTGAGTCCCCATGGTCACAGGTTAGTTGACTCTGTGGGTCTTCTTAGGGTGTCCATGACCCCTCTGACTTGCTTACTTCTACCCCCCACTCTTCCACAAGAATCTCCAGGCTCAGCCTGATGTTTGGCTATGGATCTCTGCGTCTGCCTCTGTCTGCTGCTGGAGGAAACCTCTCAGGATACAGTTATGCTAGGTTCCTGTCTGCAAGCATAGCAGAGTATCATTAATAGTGTCAGGAGTTGTCTCTCTCCCATAGGATGGGTCTCCAGTTGGAGCAGTCATGGATGGCTGTTTCCTTAGTCTCTGCTCCATCCCTATCCCTGCACATTTTGAAGGTTTTGTGGGTGGATTGATACCCACCTCACTCTGTGGAAGTCCTGCTGTACTACAGGAGCTGGTCACTTCAAGGGTCTCTATACCCCTCTGGTAGGGATCTCAGCTAGAGTCACGCCCATGGACTCCCCATATCCTCCCCAAGCCCAGGCATCCAGCTAGTCACCAAGATGTCCCCCCATGGTGATTTCCATGCTCACTCCCAGTCCTCTCAGCATCAACAGAGTGTCCCCTCAAAGCCAGAAGTACCACTGGCCCTCAGAGATAAGGGCCTAGTAGATCCAGCTCTGTAGTGAGCTTTGGCTCCTTCACCCTGCACATACTTGTGTGTCTCTCTTTTGGTTTGGTCAACTCAAGTAACAGTGACATATCTGGTTTCTAAATCTCACTGTCTTTCCGGTGCACATAGCATCTGCTCTGTTAGTGTGGACTCAGGGCACAGACTACTCAGCCATGATCCATGCTGGAGGGATCACAGTCTAGGTGTAAGATGCCCAGCACATGGGTGTTGTGAAGCAATTATTTATGCCATAAACTAGTTATCAGATAAACAATGAGAAGATCAACATTTTCCCGTTGTTCTTATTGCTTTCCTAGAACTCTCAGATGCATGATAGAATTTTCTCATTCTCCCTTCCATGTCTCATAAGTATTATTTTAAGTTTATCTTTGTTGCTGTGTCCTGCACTTTGGATGAACAAATCAGTAATATCAAACTCACCAAATTTATCTAGCTAATCTGGGGCTTAGTTTGTATAATGATCTGCTTAAATGGAATGAAAATATTTTTATGCCTGGGACTCATCTTTTAATGGAATGCCATATTTTTATTTATAAAGATGTGTCTTGTTCATGGGGTAGGATGTTATTTATTAAATTATTATTTACTAAATTGTTTTAAAATTCATTATTTAAATTATTATTTATTAAGTGATTATTATTAAACCCAGCTTACATTTATTTCAGTGTTTGTCTTAGACCGTTTTTTCCTTGCTGTAACAAAATGTCAGAAGCTCAGTGCTGTATAAGGAAGGCAGGTGGTGTCTTAGAGTTCCATTGCTGTGAGAAGACACTATGGACACAGCAGTTCTCATAAAGGAAAACATTTCACTGGGGCTGGCTTACAGTTCATAGGTTCAGTCTACTGTTGTCATGGCAGGAAGCATGGGGGCACAAAGGCAGACATGGTGCTGAAGGAGCAGCTGAGAGTTCCACATCAAGTTAGGCAGGCAGCAGAAAGAAGGAGTGAGACACTAGGCTTGGCTTGTGCATTTGAAAACTCAAAAATCTCCCCAGGTAACACACTCTATCCTACAAAGCCACCCTACTCCACCAAGGTCACACCTTCAAATGCTACTACTCCCTGGTGACCAAGCATTCAAATATATGAGTCTGTGGGGACAATTCCTATTCAAACCATCACAGGTGAGCTTATAAATCTCAGTTTAGGAAGCTGGAAGTCTTGGACTAAGTAGCCTCGACTCTTCTTTCTATCCAGGCTCCACAATTGGCATACTGCTAAAGATAGAACTATCTTCTATGAGGTCCACTTCCCTAAGGGTCCCATGGTCTCCCAGTAGCATCACCCTGGGAATTGAACCTTGAGCTCATGTTCCTTTGAGAAACAGTTATCCAAACTGTGACAGTAGTTATAGATGGGGTGGCAGGGAGAACTGTGAAAGCCAACTGTCCCAGCAGCTGACACCTGGAAAAGGTCCATGTGTAATCAAACTCAACCAACTACATGATGGAAGGTCAGAACTGTGCCCCTCAGTGTTAGATGGCAGTAGCATCTCTGCCAGGGCCAAAGAGACCAAGAACAAAGATAAGAGTGTGCTCTCACTCAGCCTCAGGCTAGCAGGTTAGATTAAATTTGTCAAGAGATGCCATCAGTTTTTCTATGGGTCACTAGCAGTATGTATAGATGTCTACCAGAAAATCATGGTAAGGTGGGTGCACCAGGGATAAAATTCCTCTATGAGTGACAAAGTCTTTGCTAAGTTTGTGACTGTGTGCTGAAGGTAGTCCCTACCTTTGGATGCTCATGTTCTCCTGAGACCAATCTGAACCTAGACCAGAAGGCCTCAGTGGTTCTGTCCTGTGCCACACCTATCTCCCTGTACAAGCCCACATCTATTTCTCCAACCAGGAATGGCTGGCCCATCATGTTCATACCTGAACCCTTGTGGCCTTTACCTGTAGGAAGCTGCCTTGTCTACATCACATTTATCTTGGGTCAGCCTATGTGAGTTTTCTGGTCAGTGCTGGGATGGAGTAGCTTACCCCCTAGTGTTAGTTCTAAACCCTTCCTGAGGACTGTTGTGCATCCAGCTCCCAAGGAAGCAGCTCAAGGCTCTGCTGCAGCTTCTATAGCTTTGACATTTGTTTTTTGTTTTTCCTGGGCTCAGAGTGTCCTACAGGGTTTGCTCTGTCTCTCAGTGACTTGAAGTATAGATGTCTACCAGAAACTTCTGAAGTCAAATCTCTGTCTCAGTGCTATTTCTTGGTAACCCAACTTAGAACATATCACAGGACCATATCTCCAAGTGTCAGAATCCTACCAACTTTATTCACTACAAAAGGCCAGAAGAGTCCCCTGGGGTCAATGTGTAAGGAAGGATGTTGCAGAATCAAGTAGTCAGTTCAGAGGAGGGGTGGTATGGAGACATGATGCCGCAGCCTTCGGTTCCCTTCCCATGGTCCTTGATCATCAATCCCCTATGCACCATGGATACTGCTTGCATCTCTTTCATTGAGCAAAAAGTTTTGAAGAGATCCTAACACTTTAAAAGTTACTAAAGTTTGGAGAGATGGCTCAGTGGTTAAGGCATTTCTTGTTCTTGCAGGAGACCCAAGCTTAGTTCCCAGCACTCACATGATGGCTCAACATTTGTAACTCTAGGGGAACTACAGTTCCATGGGATCTGATGCCTTCTTTTCACCTCTGTGAGCATCAGACATGCACATGCTATACATACATATATGCAGGCAAACCACTCATATACATACAGTAACATAAATCCATTTTAAAGTTATTAAACAATGACAAAAAAGGAGAGGATGGGAGGGGAGCAACCTACATTTTTTTTTCTCCGATCATATGCCAATCAAATCAAATTAAGAGTCTGTCCTGGTCTGGTGCTAGGGAGACTTGAGAGCTGGAAGTGGTGGGAATTCCATGACTGGGTTGCAAGGCACACAGTGGAAACTCTGACCTCTCGGGAAAGTGAAAAGAACCGGAAATATGAGGCTGCTACACCTTCCTCTGGTCACCCCTGCATTGTGGACATTAGCTGTCCCATGAGTCACCGTCTTCATCATAAAAGGTTTGGGTGTGTGCTGAAGGATGGTCCCAGCATGAGGGTGAAGATGGAGGAAAGTGGTGGCTGTCTGCCTCCATTTCTATTGGCTTGGTGCTAAGGAAGCAGCCATCATTTGAACTGCCGAGTTTCATGTGCTTAACCTAGAAGCTTGGCTGCTGAGTTTGAGGCATCTTCTTCCAGCTGATAGCTATTTCTACTCCACCCCATTTCCAGCTTATGGAAAACCTTCAATTTTGTGTCAGTTCATTTTTCATGTGTTTCTTTACATACCCCCAAATGGAAATCAAAATAGACAAACAAAAGACCAATAAGACCAACCAACCAACCAACCAACCAACCAACCAACCAACCAGCCAACAGAAAAACAAAACAAAACAAAACAAAAAACAAAAAATTAAGAAACAAAAGAAAAAAATCAAAACAAACAAGCAAACAAACTAAAAACCTGCAAATAGCTTCATTTTAAGGGGTGAGAGCTTGTGTCCACTTAGCCATCTTAGTGCTGGGATCCCCCCTGGCTTTACCTGTGCAGGTCTTGTTCAAGCTACCATAGTTTCTGTGAATTCATGTGTGCACTGGTCCTGTTATACCTGGAAGACACTGTTTCCCTGGAGTCATCCACTATCTCTGGCTCTTACCTTCTTCCTACTTCCTCTTCCACACATAGTACTAAGCCTGGAGGGGACAGACTTGGTGAAGACTTCCCACTTAGGTCCCACTGCCCCTAAGTCTCTCACTCTGCACGTTGCTCAGCTATGACTCTGTGTTAGTTCCCATCTATGAGAAGAAGAAGCATCTCTGATAAGGATTGAATGATGTACTGATCTATAGGTATAGCAGTATGTCATTAGGAATCATTTTATTGTCATGTTCCTTTTGCAGAATGGTAGTCGTAGGTTTGCCCCTAGGCTCATGTCCTCTCTAGCCTCAGGTTCTTGGCCACTTTAGCAGTGTCAGATGTGGGTCTCATCTCATGGGATGGGCCTTAAAATCAATCAGAAAATGGTTTTAAAACCCTACTTACCTCTTGCTCTCTTGCTCTTTTGTTTCTTTCCTGCTCTTGCTCTCCCCTTCCCCATTCCCTTTCCTTGCACCTCTCTCCACGTGCTCATGGCCATGGCTGATCTCTACTCCTCTACTTCTCTTCTCTTCTCTTCTCTTCTCTTCTCTTCTCTTCTCTTCTCTTCTCTTCTCTTCTCTTCTCTTCTCTTCTCTTCTCTCCTCTCCTCTCCTCTCCTCTCCTCTCCTCTCCTCTCCTCTCCTCTCCTCTCCCCTCCCCTCCCCTCTCTTCTCTCTCTGCTTTTCTCTGCCTTTACTATCCTCTTAACTCCCCTCCCCATCCCTCAAATAAACTCTAGTCTATATTAAAAAATAATACTACTTCCTATATGGACTCTATGACATGACAATCATTTTGGGTGGTTTTTATTAAAGATCTCCATTTTAGGAAATTTAATATCAATAAGCAAAAACTCTGTTTAAAAATCAAGATATGATTTATTTAGAAATATTCTACTCTCCCTGTTAGCTACTTAGTTCCTTTGTTAGCTTTGATATTCTTCTTCTTTGGCATCCAGATGGTTGGGGAGGCAGTGTGTGCAGATGAAGTGTGGTGTCTAGCCATGGGTTACTGAGTTTGTCTCTGTGAGGGCATGGTTACTTTTGGAAATGTTCTTGAAGTCATGCATGTTGCTTGTCCTTGTATAACCTATCACTTCAACTGACATGGTGGTAGAATTGTTAAAAACATACTCTGAGAACTAGGAATATAAATGCGTTTTCTTATTAGGATTAAAGGAGTGTATGGGAGCCCACAGATAACATTATGGTGAATGGGAAGGGGCTGTACACTTTCCCTCTAACATCAGAAATAAGATGAGGATTTCCAATACTTGGAGCTGAATTATATTCTCCCCAATTTATATTGTGAAGCCTTATTTCTGCTGTACGTGGATTTCTTAGGGGAGGGACTGACATTAAGTTTAACATAAATTACAACTAGGTGATTTGAGTGGTTCCTTCATCCAGCCCCACTGATGCCCTTATAAAAGGAGAAAATGTAGGGTCATGTGCAGTCATCGGGGTTGAGCCAGCTCAGGATGTTCACCATGTCAAAGTGATCAGGCACAGCCTGGGAGAGCCTTTGATGAAGATGCTCTGAGAACACCTTCATCTCAGGCTCTAGTTCCCAAAGCTGTAAGAAAATAAATCTGTTATTAAACTGCAAGTCTGACCGGGGATGCTTCGATCATTACATGCCAGCTGCTCCTGTGTGAGGACCTGAGTTTGGAATATCAGCATCCATAGAAAACTTCAGTGGTGGTAGCGTGATCCTACAAGGCGGATGCTGGGAAAGGCAAAGACATATTGGCCAGACAGTCCAGCTCAACCAAGGAGTTTTATTTGTATTATGGGAGTATTTATATTATGTTATCTCATTGTTGCATTTTGGGAGAAGAGAACTATTTTCAAAGATGTGTACCCGGGGGTTTAATGTTACTTCACTATGAAGGGCACGTTGAGCTTCACTCATATCAAAGTCAGAGTATAAGTAGATGAAATTGGAGGCTGGGTCTTGATGCTGACGTGGGATAAAATGTTGGGCTCCTGTTAATGCTTGTGTGGGAGGAGGATGGGCTTCGGGCATTCAGAGCACAGAGCATTAGGGGCTGAGATATTGTCCTTGTGTTAGTCATCTTTCTTAGCCTCTATCACAAATACCTGCAATGACCAACTTATAAAGATAAAAGATTCACCTTGGGCTACTCTTTGAGGAGTTCCAGTTTCTGATTGGTTGGCCAACTGCTTTGGCCGGTACCACAGCAGTACATCTCACACCAAAGTACAGACCAATAAAACAAAATTGCATTCATCATAGAAAATAGACAAGTAGCCAAGAAGCCCAGGTGCTGCGCCTCCCTAGCCATTAGGGAAATACAAATGAAAACTACAGTGTGACACCATTTGATACCCCAAAGGATAGCCATGAAAAAGTAACCTGTAGAGAAGAAGTGGAGTGTTGACAGACATAGCAAACCTGGAATCTCATAATGGCTGGTAAGAATGTGGAGTGCGCACTTGCTAGGAAAACTTTGCTATTCCCCCCCCCCCCGAATCCTTTACATATAATTGTAATATGATGTAACAATTCCTCTTCTAGGGATCTACATAAAATAAAATCAAGCAGATACCCAAATCGCTGTGTGTGAATATTCATTAGAGAGCACTGGTCATTGTAGCTAAAGACCCAAGTGCACAAAGGCAGAGCAATGGACAGGTGCATTCTCATTTATCCATAAAGAATGAAGAATCGATTGTGCGTCCATATAGAAAAACCTTTAAAGATCCTGCTAAGTAGAAGCTCATTACATGAGGCCACACGTGGATGGTGGTGTCCACTGGGTGCATCTACAGAGTCCCAGGGTAGGGGAGGGGAAGTGGGGAATCAGTTTGACGCATGTGGAAGTTGAAGTCAATGGGCAGGCTGTTTGCACAACATGGTGAGTGTGCTGAATATCGCCGAATCTGTGGTGAGAAATTTACCTCAATTAATAATGCATATAAGAAGAGCTATTTGTTGTGTCAGTTCTTACTTCTATACAACTAAAAAAAAAAAAAAAAAAAAAAAAAAAAAAAGATCCAAATGACAGTGGAACTGAGAACAGTGCCAACAGTGCCAACAGCTGTTTGCCCCCTGACTTCTGCTTCTATAGATTCTGAGATTGTGATTATCCCAGGGATAATCAAATTCAGTTTCCTTTAGCTGAAATTTTACTCTCATGGCTAATCACATTCCTGCGCTAATCACATTCCCGCACCATATTGGTCCAAGAGTTGGAAAAGATAAAGATAAAGCTTTAAAGATAGAGCTGATGCGTTTTAGAATCACAATAGGATTGATTCCTCCTGTATGTGGTTGTCTTTACTTATGATGCCTTGGACTTTAACGTATCAGTTTTAAATAGCAATTCCCTCTTTAAGCTGAGAACTGCCCCCACCCCTGTGCCCAAGAGTGCTTCAGTGGAGTATGATGCTTCTCAGACAAGGTCACACAGTCCCGCAGGAGAAGAATGCAGGAGGGAAGTGGGCGCAAGAATTACAATGACCTGCTGGGCTCTGCTGGGTTCTGTCTGATCAGTGACTGTCTTCAATACATTGTTTGTTGACTATCGGATCTAAGAGATACTCAGTCTGTGACAGCTCAGGATTTTAAGTGAACTTTGATGCTTGATTGTATCTGCTATTGGCTTTGACTTGTTGTTGTTGTTGTTGGTTTGTTTCTATTTCTTTTGGATCTATCCAATTTGCATTCTTCATTTACTTTTATTAGGTATATTCATGTGTTGCTTGCATATGTCCACATGCATGGCCTGTGTCTGAGCAAGTCAGAAGAGGCTATCGGATCACCTCGAACTGTAGTTACAGATGGTTGTGTATCACCATGTGGGTGCTGGGAAATGGGCCTGGATCCACTGAAAGAGAAGAACCTGGTTCCTCTGAAAGAGCAGGAAGTACTCAATCAGAGAGCGGTCTCTTCAGGCCTCAGCTTTTGCTTTATGACTACCATGAAAGTTACGTAAAGTATCTTACACTTAAAATAATTGACTATATAGTAATCACAACTTTTTTTCACATCACCTAGGAAAGCTACACTTTGACTTCATAGTCCCTCCCATATTATTGTCACAGTTTATGTCTTTATGAACTGATGTACTTTAGTTAACTGTTGCACCTATACTTACTTTTAAATTCTTCTATTTTTTAACTTACTGTATTAATTGGAGTTAAATTTGATTTACGCACCATCACAAGAGCATTACAAGTATTCTCAGTTTGGCTGTGTACCTATCTTCGCCTGTGAGTTTTATGGATCCTCATGTTTTTAAGAAATGTTGGCCAGTGTCTTTTCATTCCTTGGGAAGAGACAATTTTAGCATTTCATTCATTTTTGGTAATCTGGAGAACTCTCTGTCTTTCCTTACTGCTTTAGTGTCACCTTTTTCTGGGATGTAGTGTTCTTGGCCCATAGTTTTCCACCTGTGCTTTGAGTGTATCGATCCAGTGGCCCCTGGCATCTGAGTTTCCAATGAGAAAGTCTTCCAGAATTGAAGACCCAGAGATGAATCCACACACCTATGGTCACTTGATCTTTGACAAGGGAGCTAAAACCATCCAGTGGAAAAAAGACAGCATTTTCAACAAATGGTGCTGGCACAACTGGTTGTTATCGTGTAGAAGGATGTGAATTGATCCATTCCTATCTCCTTGTACTAAGGTCAAATCTAAGTGGATTAAGGAACTCCACATAAAACCAGAGACACTGAAACTTATAGAGGAGAAAGTAGGGAAAAGCCTCAAAGATATGGGTACAGGGAAAAATTCCTGAATAGAACAGCAATGGCTTGTGCTGTAAGATCAAGAATTGATAAATGGGACCTCATAAAATTGCAAAGCTTCTGCAAAGCAAAAGACACCGTCAATAAGACAAAAAGGCCACCAAGAGATTGGGAAAGGATCTTTACCTATCCCAAATCGGATAGGGGACTAATATCCAATATATATAAAGAACTCAAGAAGGTGGACTCCAGAAAATCAAATAACCCCATTAAAAAATGGGGCTCAGAGCTGAACAAAGAATTCTCACCTGAGGAATACCGAATGGCAGAGAAGCACCTGAAAAAATGTTCAACATCCTTTTTTTTTTTTTTAGGTATTTTCCTCGTTTACATTTTCAATGCTATCCCAAAGGTCCCCCATACCCACACCCCCAATCCCCTACCCACCCACTCCCCCTTTTTGGCCCTGGTGTTCTCCTGTACTGGGGCATATAAAGTTTGCAAGTCCAATGGGCCTCTCTTTGCAGTGATGGCTGACTAGACCATCTTTTGATACATATGCAGCTAGAGACAAGAGCTCTGGGGTACTGGTTAGTTCATATTGTTGTTCCACCTATAGGGTTGCAGTTCCCTTTAGCTCTGTGGGTAATTTCTCTAGCTCCTCCATTGGGGGCCGTGTGACCCATCCAATAGCTGACTGTGATCTCATCCACTTCTGTGTTTGCTAGGCCCCGGCATAGTCTCACAAGAGAGAGCTATATCTGGGTCCTTTCAGCAAAATCTTGCTAGTGTATGCAATGGTGTCAGCATTTGGAAGCTAATTATGGGATGGATCCCTGCATATGGCAATCACTAGATGGTCCATCCTTTCGTCACAGCTCCAAATTTTGTCTCTGTAACTCCTTCCATGGGTGTTTTGTTCCCATTTCTAAGAAAGGGTAAAGTGTCCACACTTTGGTCTTCGTTCTTCTTGAATTTCATGCGTTTGGCAAGTTGTATCTTATATCTTCGGTATCCTAAGTTTCTGGGCTAATATCCACTTATCAGTGAGTACATATTGTGCGAGTTCCTTTGTGATTGGGTTACTTCACTCAGGATGATACCCTCCAGTTCCATCCATTTGCCTAGGAATTTCATAAATTCATTTTTTTAATAGCTGAGTAGTATTCCATTGTGTAAATGTACCACATTTTCTGTATCCATTCCTCTGTTGAGGGGCATCTGGGTTCTTTCCAGCTTCTGGCTATTATAAACAAGGCTGCTATGAACATAGTGGAGCATGTGTTCTTCTTACCGGTTGGGACATCTTCTGGATATATGCCCAGGAGAGGTATTGCGGGATCCTCCGGTAGTACTATGTCCAATTTTCTGAGGAACCGCCAGACTGATTTCCAGAGTGGTTGTACAAGCTTGCAATCCCACCAACAATGGAGGAGTGTTCCCCTTTCTCCACATGTTCAACATCCTTAATCATCAGGGAAATGCAAATCAAAACAACCCTGAGATTCCACCTCACACCAGTCAGAATGGCTAAGATCAAAAATTCAGGTGACAGCAGATGCTGGCGAGGATGTGGAGAAAGAAGCTCTACAGCTAGAAGGATGTCACTGGCGCTCCTAGGGCCTGGGACCTTGAATTTAGTTTCTCCCTCTGATTAAATTGAGCCTGAAAATGAAATGGTAGTACTTAAAATAAGTTTGTTTTGCTTGTTCCTACCAGTTGAAAAATTTTGACAATTTGGGATACAAAATACCATGACCAAGGGAACTTATAAAAGAAAGTTTTTAATTTGGGATTCATGGTTCCAGAAGGTTCGAGGTCATGACCATCCTGGTGGGGAGCATGGCCGGCAGGCATGGGGCTAGAGCAGCAGATGAGAGCTCACATCTCCGCCCAGAAGCATGCCCTCAGTACAGAAAGCTGGCTGATTTCGCTTAGTTTTCTTTCTATGTTTTCCTGTGTCTCATTGACCTTCGACTTGTATTTTTACATTCTTTGATAAGGATTTTCTTTTCTTTTTTATTAGATATTTTCTTTATTTACATTTCAAATGTTATCCCCTTTCCTGGTTTCCCCTCAGAAAACTCCCTATCTCCTCCCCCCTCCCCCTGCTCACCAACCCATCCACTCACACTTCCTGGTTCTGGCATTCCTCTACACTGGGGCATTAAGCCTTCACAGGACCAAGGGCCTCTTCTCCCTTTGATGACCTACAAGGCTATCCTCTGCTACATATGTGGCTGTCGCCATGAGGCTACTCTTTGGTTGGTGGTTTAGTCTCTGGGAGCTCTGGGGGCACTGGTTAGTTCATATTGTTGTTCCTCTTATGGGGCTGCAAACCTCTTCAGCTCCTTGGGTCCTCTCTCTAGCTCCTCCATTGGGGACCCTGTGATCAGTCCAGTGGATGGCTGTGAGCATCTACTTCTATATTTGTCAGGCACTAGCAGAGCCTCTCAGGAGACAAGAGCTCCTGTCAGCAAGCACTATTGTTGGCATCCACAATAGTGTCTGGGTTTGGTGACTGTATATGGAATGGATCCCCATGTGGGGCAGTCTTTGGATGATCTTTCCTTCAGTCTCTGCTCCTCACTTTGTCTCTATATCTCCACCCATGGGTATTTTGTTCTCCCTTCTAAGAAGGACCAAAGTATCCATGCTTTGGTCTTCCTTCTTCTTGAGCTTCATGTGGTCTGTGAATTGAATCTTCTTGTCCTTGGTGTCTCCCACTGGAGTTTGGCTGTTTGTTTCTGTTCCTTGATTATTTATATTCTTTGAAGCTTATTATTTTAACACTCCAGGCTTAGTCACCTCCCCAGGCTTTATGGACATGTTTAAAGGAAAGCAGAAAGCTCACACCAAAACCCAACAAGAAACACTATGGAGAGTGAACTGGTTCTACAGTCCAAGTCTTGTAAACCTTGGCTGCGGGAGGCCTTCCTTTCTCTACTTACCCCTTCTTTAGATTTTTAAGTGGTCTCTGCCCCTCAGCCACATTTGCAACTGAGAGCCTATCACGTATTTTCATAGTGCAGAGTCCTTGCATACTCAAAACTTCATGCCTGATCCCTAACCAGTAGAAAGTAGTTGCTGAGATGTGGACCTGCTACTGAGGTCTGCATGATTTCCGCAAGGAGCTGGTGCAGGCCATGCCTAAGGAAGTACAGAAAACTGTGTACAGAAAGGAGAATGGGCAACTTAGGGAAGCCATCAGCTGGTTGTAGGCATACTTGGGTGAGAGGCATTGCAGGAGTCCTGGTATGTCTCTTTAGTAGCAATTATAGACCCATGGCTGGCGATGGGGAACCAAAGTTGAGCTGAAGGGCCCTCCCTCCTCTTTTCTTCATCCTTACCTGGTTTTGGCTGGTTTCCACCGGCCTGTTCCTTCAGTGTTTCTTGATGAGGTGAGACAGAAGTGAATTGTCTGGGCTAGAACCCCACAGAATTGAGGAAACTGGGCACTCACTACCTTTCTCAATTTTTCCAGAGGGAGAAAGTACTCTCTATTCTTTCCTGGCAGCAAGCTTTGTCAACTATCAGAGAGGAACTTTATTCAAGTTGCAGATGATATGATTTTACTCTGAAATATACATTCAAAATGTTTATTGAAAAACCTCAAACACCCTTTCTTATGTATTTTGAAATGTGGTTTTTAGGAAATTTTAGGTTCTTTTTTCTGGTAATTTATTTGAAATTTCATTGAATTTATAGACCAAATTCAAGACAAATTTGTATCTTTGTCATATACTATTTTGTGAATATAACTTATCTCTTTATTCATTCATGGAATTTTTATACTCCCATAAAAGCCTTATGCATTCTTCTATGTCAATTTTTAAATATTTTTTGTTAACCAAGATTCAATCAAAAAGTTGTAATGTCATAGGAAATCTATAAACATGGGACTCACATGTTTTCCTTCATTTGAATTATTTCAAGATATTGGCTTACAGAATTATGTGTATGAACTGGCTGACAATGTCCTCAGTCTTTAGTGTAGGTCATTAAAGAGAAGTGATGGGCAGCCCAAGTTCATGGGCCTTCAGACTGAAGCTCCCCTCCACAGAGAGAATTTCTGGACATGCCTTCTAGTGCTCAGCCTGACTCTCTGCGATAGGGATGTCCAAGTGATAAACAGTAGTCCCATGAGTTAACCTTGGTTTACTTTGGCCTTTGTGACTTTGTAAATTCTCATCAGGACCCAGATTAGTGTTTGATCAAATGACTGTGTACTCTGTCTGGGCTGAGTTGTCATGTTTACAGAATCATTACAAAACATCTTTGAATGCTAACTAACTTGTTTCTGATTTTGTACCTTGAAGTTGCTGATGTAGTGTGGTGTACCACTTTTTGGAAGGTGATCTTGCATCTGAATCCCTTACTGAATTTTCATAGTTGATGTCCTAGTTGGTCTCTAGGCGTGGCTTGAACTTCTGTACAGACACTCATTACCTGGAAATCAATCCCTTTGAGCATACTATTGGCATGTCATCCCCTTCATTAGGACTTTGCCTTTTCTTTCTTCATGACACCGCCAGCCTCTGTGGTGATGGCATTTGGATTCCTTGCTCATTCTCTGTCATCCATGGGTCGATGTCTAAAAGCACACCATAAACAGATGTTTACACAGTCAAGACTTATTCAACATTTAAAGATCGTTTCTTACATTCTTAGTTTTCTTAGCTATTTCTTTGAAATCATTAATGCTTTTGTTCTTTTGAATATTATAAAATGCTTCTTTTATAGTATCAAAAACTGTTATGAGTCCATTAGTATCTGAATTTCATATGGATTTCTCATTTTAAACACATTTGTTCATGTATAGTAAAATTTGAAAAATAGAACAAGCTATATTTTACTTTATTTCAATGGTTAACATTCCGTATAATTTATGTCCATGTCTACATGTGAAATTGATTTATAGTTTTCTTCTTTACCCTTATTTAATTTTGAAATAGAACATATAACTTTGTAAAACATTTTAGGCTACTTTCTTCTTATTTTTTCTCCCTTAAGGTTTTTTTTTTAATGAGAGGGTTATGGGTCCGTTCTATGCTGGTAATGTTTTTCTATCCAGTTTTCTGAGTCAGTGTTTGTTTGTAATCCATCATAATATGCCCTATAATAAACAGGAAAGCAGGATTTCCTTTGTAGTGAATTTTAATGGGTAAAGTCAATTATATAACATTTTAAAGGAAATAAGATGTCTTTAGTCTGTAAGTTTATAATTAAAAGAAGAATTACACTGCCTGGCTTCTGAGCCAGTCTTGGGGCTTCCTTTTGGGTGGCAATGTGAACACTCCCTCACCACATTCTGCTCTTTCCTCCCTAGGACACACAGGGCGGTTGCTACAGTCCCTGTGCATCACCAGCCTCTCATTTCTGCTGCTTCACATCATTTTCCACATCACACTGGCCAGTCTGGAAGCTCAACACCGCATCACACCTGCTTACAACTGTGAGTACCAGCCTCGAGCTTCCCCTCCTGAATGCGTGTAATGAAGCCTCCTATTGTCCCACATATACAAATCTGTCACAGGATTGTGCTATGGAATTCGTTGTCATTTTGGTCATTCAACAACCTAGCATAGCATAACATATGTGGGTATGTCTATATGTACGATTTGCCATGGAAAAGGAGGGCATGAGGCAAACAATGGATCCCCAACTTATGTTAGCTATTGGGATCCTATCTGACTGTAAAACATAACCATGGGTCTCGGCTGTAAGACAAGTACCTCCAATCTGTGAGAGCACCGAAGATTAGCAATAGTCCATGGATTGTGGCAGGCACAGTGCAGTGTTTGTTATGTCTGTGGGAAACAACATAACGCAGACCATTTATTTTCAAACGGGGAGTTTTTCAGTTGGTATCTATGAGGAAGCAAACGTGTTACTCCAAGCGTGAACTTACGATCTGAGAAAGTCAATATATTTACTCTTTGCTTATCCATTATCTTCCCCCAAGTAAATTATACTTCGGTTTCAGTAGGATTTGCATTTGTCTCTTGAAAAAATAAGCATTTTAAGTAGGTGGAATCGAATCCATGTGTTTTCAGTTAAAACTAAAAGACTCTGAGATATTGGAAATAGACTATAATAACAGTTTTGACTTGTCAGTTTTTCTTTGAGGAGCCCATTTGTGGCTTTGAAATTTCCTGAACTTTCATGAGCGCAAGTATAAGGGGTGGGGAGTAAACACTGCCTTCCTTATAAAATAAAAAGATCAGAATTCCTCATGCACCAAAGGGCATTAACTTAAATACAGTGTAGGAGTCTGTGATGGATTTTACAGTCATAAATTATTCATTAGCCTTCCATGTACAACATTTAGACGTGTACAGAACCAAGGATTTATTAGGTTCAAAATTCCTTTAATAGCAATCCCTGCCCAAATCATAGCTTTATTTTAAATCTATATTTTTAAGATATAGTTTTTCTATAAACTAGTATGTAATGTATACATCAAAAAAAATCTACCCAACTTAAATATACAATGGAGAGGGTTTTTTTCGCATATTCAAAAATTGATGCAGTTATTCAGAATGCTTGTTTAAAACAGGCTTCATCCCTAAACATATCCCATACCCATGGAGAGGTATCCCCAATGTCCTTTTGCAAATACTGCCATGTTGCTGAGAGATATAGAGGATCCATCAGGCACACCAGCTTAGGCAATGAAACTCACTGTCTGTCTGAACTCTGTATTTCTATATTTGCCCACATTGAAGCTTTCCCACAATTCTACCAAGATACAAAATGCAACATGAAATGATGATGCAGCTTTCTCTTTATATTTATAAATGTGTTTACTCTGTCTATGTTCTTTCATGAAGTGTGGGTAGACAACTTAAGTACACATACACACACACATGCACACACACACACACATACACACACTGGTTCTTTTTTTTTTTTCTTTTTTTTTGGCTCTTCTTTCTTAGGTAATGATGCTTCAAGGCGGGGCTCTAATGGCATCTATTCATGCCTCTGTTTTCCAGGGATTAGAAGAGACTTCCTTGCTGCTGTCAGGCCTGGCCTCTTTCCCTTTCTCTTTCCTGTGAGTTAGAGCTGCCCCTCATAGCCCTTCCTAAATATTTGGCTTCTCAACACCAGACTATTCCCATGTCCTCATCAGAAGCATTTTATATTAGCATGTAAGTCACATTGCAGTATAACCTGCACATCAAAGTCTAAAGAGACCCTCCCTTCCCTTTCCTTCACGCTCCCAGATGGGACTCCCCTTTGCATGAATCAACAAATGGAAGTCAGAATATCAAACTTTAACTTCAGCAAAACTAATTCCGACTTGAAGCTTATTTGGATCAAAGTCAAGGTTCCATTTGGAAGTTCCAGAGTTTTTGATGAAGTAGCCAATAGGAAAGGGCTTAGGTGAAAGACTGAGTTTTTTTTTTTTTTCTTTTTTCTTTTTTAAACCGGAGTGATTTCCTTCCAGCCATAGGCACCTTGAAGGTGAATTTATAGACGTCATAAATTTCTTCTGAAAAATCTTGCTGCTTCCTGGGCCAGTGCTGGCTCATCAGGTGCTGTAGGTTTGTGTTGGTCCGGTTTCCTGTGTAACATTAATATTAATGCATTCTTGACTAGGGATAAAAGAGACGCACAAGCTTCAGAGCTTTGCAGCTCGTTTAGAGCCCAGGGTCAGCACAGATGAGGTGAAAGCCTAGAGGATGTTTAATGGTCAAATTATAGAAACTCCCAAAAGTGCAGGGAGGCCAGGTAATAGAGATACTGGCTCATTATTTAAAGTCGGCATTCCATTCTGTCTCGTGGACGGAGTGACAATTTTACTTGTCAGGGCTGCAAACACAAAGCCTGTTAATTTCACATAGCAAAACCAGGGATTAATTTAACCTTTGATTTAAACATCAAAAATCATCATCATCATCATCACCATCACCATCACCATCATCATCATCATCATCATCATTTTGTTTTCTTCAAGACGGCGCTAGCTGTCCTGGAATTTGCTCCTTGAACTAGGCTGGCCTTGAACTCACAAAAAGCAAAATACCTCTGTCTCCCTAGTGCTAGGATTAAAGATGTGGGCCACCATGCCTGACCCTTTTTAATTAACTAATTAATTTTCGTGCATTGGTGTATTACCTACATGTATTTCTGTGTGAGGGTGTTGGATTTCCTGGAACTGGAGTCACAGACAGTTGTGAGCTCCCATGTGGGTGCTGGGACTCGAACCCAGGCCCTCCAGAAGAGCAGCCTGCACTCTTAACCACTGAGCCATCTCTCCAGTTCCAAACACCAAAATTTTAAATGAAAAGTCAAATTCCCTCTTAGTCATCAATGTGACCCGCGGTGAACACATCCCCTGTCTTCAAGATGTTGCTAAAGGAAAAGAAAATGTCTCCAACAAATGGTGTTCAAATCCAAGACCGCCAAGTGCTCACTCCTGTGTTTTAAGTCTGTTTTCTTAATGACTTGTTTCTCTGTTGCAGACTCATACCTTCACCCTATTATGGTAAAAGCCCCCTACTTAGGAATCCAAGACATGTTTTTGGGGGACAACAGTAGCATTTATAAATATTGAGCCCTTGAAAGCCCTCCTCCCCCTGGAGTCCTATGAATATTAACTGGAAACAGAGAAGAGGTGTTTTTTTTTTCTCCTTTTTTTCTTTTTTTTCAAGCCACGACCGTTTAGTTTTTTACTGGTTGGCAGATTTCTTAAAGGTGCCATTGTGCTAAACTGAAACATAATATTCTCTCTCTCTCTCTCTCTCTCTCTCTCTCTCTCTCTCTCTCTCTCTCTCTGTGTGTGTGTGTGTGTGTGTGTGTGTGTGTCCCTGTGTATGTCCCTGTGTGTGTCCATGTGTGTGTCCTTCCCTCCCCCAAAACAATGTTTCTATAGGTAAGGGAGAAATCAGTAGATCAGGGGAGACAGCTGTAAATCTCCCTTAAACGTGCTGTACCAGTAACTAAAATATTTTCGTTCTGTCAGAACCACGCTACTTAAATAAATGTGAATCTGGTTTCGATTATGTCACTGTCGTTTACACAGGAGTGCTGTGTCTGACTCTGTGGTAGATATGTAGCCATGTCAGAGCAATTTCCAAGCCAGGCCAGTCTGGATTCCTCTGCTGTACAAAAGCAAAGGCATGCTCTTGATTGAAAGAAACTTTCTAATTTCAAAACTATGCAAGAGAATTTCTGATCATTTTAACTACCCATGGAAGCTTGCCCACAGGGCATCTACTAGTCCAAGCCCCTGGAGATCGAAATATTTTGGTACTTTTTTTTTCTCACTCCAGACAGGATTTGCTCTATTTCATTGAGGACATTTCATACGACCCTGTGTTATTACCACACCAGGTCTTTAGGACTAGCATGGTCATACATCTAGACAGCTGTGGACTTTGCAGGCATCTGTAGCAACTGAGGCAGTGAGTAAGAGCTTTCATGTCAGGCTCCACCCAGCCACCGGCCCTTTCAAATCATTGCATACACAGAATGGCAGGTCCGGTTAGCTGGCCAAGCTTTGCCACATAGGACTGTTTATTCTACTTCCTTCCCCAGAGGTGTCTTTTCCTTGTATAAATACAGAGCCAAGTGTGCAGGGATCACCGAGGCAGGGACTGTACTGATGAAGAAATAGGCTCTGTGAGAAGAGAGCTGTGGGAAGCCACTGTACATCTGAGCTGCACACTGTGCCCTGGAATGTACACATCCTGCACGTGTAACAAAACTCTGCTGCACACCCAGACCTAGCACCTCCTCCCTCACACATATATCACTGGCCTTAGCCACACCCCCAGCCTATCACCTACTCCTCAACCCTCAACTGAGGTTTGAACCCAGGGCCTCATACGTGCTAGGCAAGTTTTCACCAACTAGGTTCCCAAACTGGAACCTTGAGTACTGATCTGTTAAGGTTTCTACTCTACCCCCCTCTTTTTGGAAATCCTGATTTACCAGGTATTTAGGATAGCGGCTTGTTGTAAGCCTCCAGTTGGACTTTGGTTATTTCTAGTCACAAAGGACTTAAGTGACTGGGGTTCACTCTACAGTCTTCTCTTGTTCCTCTATTTGTCTTTACAATTGAGCAACTGCTTCCTTCAGGTCCTTTGATGGCAGTAGTCTTAGCTGGGCCCTGCTGTCCCCTAATGGCTAGACATCTCAGATCATTAAAGTCTATTTTCCATGTTTGACAAGGACATGCTATTTGGCCCATGGGCAAACATCTGAGAAAGACCTTAGTGTTTTGCTCAAATGTTCTTCCATTCCCAGAACATGTTCAGCACCAAGACCCAACTGATGAAACACCTGTTTGTGACAGTAAGACTGGTGGTTTGCAGTGGGTCAGTGTTGCTGGTTGTAAGATGGAGGACAAAGGAGCCCTTTGTCTGTATCTGGCTCCCTAGTGCCAATCTTTACTGATTTGTTAGTCAATGATGTAGCTACAAACTCCACTTGGGCTGTCTAATCGTTAATCCTGTTAGCTGCATCCATATCCTAGGAGTTGTGGTTATCTGATGGATCTCTCCTGATGAAAATGACTATGGTTGCCAAAAGGAAATTCCTTTTTATTTTAATTGTTTTATTTGTGTGAATGTGTGGATGGAAGAGTTGATGTGAGTGAAATGGGAGGTAAAACCCAGGAGAAGTAACGCCGTGCTTCCTGTAAGCTATGCGTTGACATCGTTTTCTGTTGTTGGCTCTCATTAGGGATGCCAGAACACTTGCATAACTGGCGTCTTGGAGGACCTTGTGCTTCCATCTTGTCCTTCTTGCCTGCCCTCCTCCTTGACTCAGGTGCCCCCACCCTGACCCCCAGTAAAACAACCTTTAAAATCTACCAACCTGCAACAATAGCATGGCTCTACCTCTCGCCATCCATGCAAGTGTCAGCGCAGTGGTCTAACTCCCTCTTATCTGCATTTGTCTAGGTACATGTGGGCATGTATGTACCTTCTCAGCACCTATGTGGTAACAGATGTGCCAGAACTGATGGTTCCTTCAGTGCATACGGCTTCTATTGCCAAAAGCCACACCCAGACAAAAAAGTGAGCTGAGGGGTTCACCCTGTGGAGAAGAAACGGTCCTCAGGGTGAAGCCCCAAGCTCATGCTGTGTTTGTCTGTGTCTTGATTTATGTTGGAGAAATACTCATAGAATAGTGTTTAACCAATCCAGCAGCATTTCAAAGAGAATTTCTCATCTTATTATGAGAAGTTTTCAAATGAGTTTTAGACTGTTGAATGTGATTGTAGATGGCTGTGGGCTACTCCTCTCTGTGCCTCAGTTTATCCATGAAAAAACAAAGTGCACCTGCTCTCCTGTCAGTTGTTGGGAAGGCTGAGTTAATCAGGTCTTCAGAAATATCCCTGCCCTGTAGGGGTGACTATAAGTTCATGCTTATAAACCATTGTGATACCTCTACATGCCGCAGACCCTCTGGGCCCCTTGTCTGCGTGGAACCAGTCTCTGGGTGCAGATGGGCAAGGAGTCGGCGAGTGACAGACAGACCAACACTCGAGATGATGTAGAATCTGTAAGTATTGTCACAAAGTGAACACCAGTCTTATACAGTACAGAAAATAAAAGGGGTAGGAAATCACAGCAGGCAAGGTACATTGAAGTTACCTGATAAAAAACAAAGGAATGACTACAAATCGACTTACAGGAACCAGGTAAATGTTTACAGTAAAGATAAAGCAGTCCTGTCTAGGGTCAGCTTAATGACAGGTAAGGATTTCACACTCTAGTGCTATACCTTTGAACCTTGTGAAGGCTAGCACCAGGGGGTTCTGCTCTTAGAAGACCTTCTCATGAATAATGTACTACCACAACCCCCCCCCCTATTTCCTAGGCCTTGCTAAATTCTTATGTGAGTGTAACTTTTAAGTATCTGGAGAATCTCCACTTGTCAGAAGAATTCACCAACTTGCTTCTAATATGCAAAGTAGCCTGTACTGAAGATTTCTATCTCAGTGGGATTCCCTGGCTCTTACATGGTAAACACTCTGCAAGACTATCCCCGAGCTGCTGGCTCCATCTTTTGTAATGCTTAATTAGTTACTGAATAGGTAACTTCCTTACTGCATTTCTTCCGGATTCCAAGCTCTTAGGCTTCTGGCACATTGGAACACTGGTGGGAGACTTAACTATATCAGAATTTAATCTTAAAAAGCACTTATAATAAAATAATACTAAAAGAGAGCACATGGATCCATACACCAGACTAACTCGGGGATAGGGTATGAGTATATGGGTTAATGAGAACGCCAAAGCTCCAGGAGGTGAGTTTCTGTGAAACTCTTTGCCTCATGAGTGCTTCTAGGCTTCTCAGCCTGTCAAGCAGACTTCACTGGAGTGTGTGACAACTACAGAAGTAGATTCTTATTGCTCAAGATCATAAATGATGCCAAGATGCTAGAACAAACTCAAGACCAAATGTTCACAGTCACATTAATAACATTAGAAAATGACGACTCCCGCATGTCACTACACACTTCTCCGCGACAGTTCTTGTCTCAGAATTGTTTTGAACTAATTCTGCTGTACTTGAGGTTGTACCTCCTCTGTGCTGTGTGACTGAGATGAAGGTAACAGGTGATGACTCTGAAAGGTGATGTCAGGAACTCATGTCTTGGAGGGCATCTGCTAACCACTAGCAGATGGTGATCACCACAGACCCACAACCAGCCAAGGTGCAGAGAATAAGAGATCACAGAATGTTCAACCTTAATGGGAAAAATATATCATTTTTTTGAAAGTGTGGTGTAACAGCCAGAGGTGGTAGATAGCTACAGGGAAACAGTATATGCTCAAAACCTGTGCAAGCCCCAAACAGACCAACTCCAAGAATGGAAAGGGGAGCTGGGCATGAAGTTCCATCCCTAGCCAAGTAGCTAGTGGCATTTGGTGGCTGCTAGGAAATGAAGGGCCATTCTCTCTAAGAGTGTAGCCCCTGATAAGTCAGCCATGCTGCAGATGGAAATCACATATCAAAGAGTATTACAGTAGTACAAGTTAGCCTTGATGAGAAAAAAGTCAAAGGGGGAAAATTGGTGGTTAGAAGGGAAGGAAGATGGGTCTTGGAAGGGTTGGGGAAGAGATCAAAGAAATAATAAAAAATCAAAATGATGATAAGTTTACAGGAGTTTTTAATACACACATGTGAACTCACATACATCCTCTCTCTCTCTGTCTCTCTCTCTGTCTCTCTCTCTCTGTCTCTCTCTCTGTCTCTCTGTCTCTCTGTCTCTCTGTCTTTCTCTCTGTCTCTCTCTCTGTCTCTCTGTCTCTCTCTCTCTCTCTCTCTCTCTCTCTCCCCCTCTCTGAGAATGTGTATCTTTAGTAACCTGTGTCCCACTCCATGAGATAGAACCCATACATGACACAGCTAGAGTGACCAAGAGTCTGAGATTAGCTAGGTCAAGAACCAATGGGAAAATAACCACTGTAATTCTGCTAAAAAAATATAGCAATAAGATACTCCTAATGACATACTTCTGTATCCATATCTTAGCGCCCCACCCAGCCCTTAGTACTGAGGCTTCTTACAGTGCATCTCAGTGAATAGAGATCCACAACTGGACAATATAAGGACAGTGACAGAAGCTAAACACAATGTCATCATCAAAGCCCTGGCCTCAGGCTCAGGGACCTAGGCAGGAGATGTAGTGAACAGTGTGTTCAAACATAACAGGACTGACACATACAGTAACTCACTGAGACAGTGACAACTTGGGCAAGATCTGCACAGGTTCAAACCAGACCAAATGCCAGCACTGAGAAGGGGACGTGGACTCACAGGCTCATCTCTAACTGAGAAGCTGTTTGCAACTGATAGCTGCTTGGAAAGGGAAAGCCAGTTTTCTCTAATGGCATGTCTCTTAGTATAGCAACCACATTCCAAGGCAGGCTTCATGGCTGTGAGTAGTTGCTAACACAAATAGAACTCTCTCTCTCTCTCTCTCTCTCTCTCTCTGTGTGCATTGTATGACTGTGCATGTTTGTGTACATGTCTGTGCATGTGTGAGTGTGCATGTGTGTGTTTATGTGTGTGTGTATGTATGTGCATGTGTGTGACTGCATGTTCATGTACATGTATGTGTGTGTGCATGTACATAGTTTTTGTATTGTTTTTGTTTGTTTGTTTGTTTTTTTGGTCTTCAGAATTTTCTTTTCTTTTTAGTTTATTTTACAGGCTGAGAAAGAAATTAGGGAAATAACTCCCTTCACAATAGCCACAAATATTATAAGATATCTTGGGGTCACCCTAACCAAAAAAGTGAAAGACGCGTATGACAATAACTTCAAGTCTCTCAAGAAGGAAATTGAAGATCTCCGAAAATGGAGAGATCTCCCATGCTTGTGGATTAGCAGAATTAACATAGCAAAAAGGCCCATCCTCTCAAATGCAATCTATAGATTCAATGCACTACCCATCAAAATCCCAACTCAATTCTTCAAAGACATGGAAAGAGCAATTCTCAAATTCATCTTGACTTTCATTTTTTGTTGTTTTTCTGGCTTTATTTTTGTTTTGAGAGGGAGAGAAGATAGAAAACTATGTGGGTAGGGGAGATGGAGAGGATCTGAGAGGAACTGGGAGATGGAAAAAATTATGATCAAAACATAAAGTATGCAAAACTTTTAATGAAAAAATAAAGAAAAATGGCCCAACTTAAACACTTCAAACTTTAGAATTCCTTTAGTTTTTAAAATAATAACAATGATGATAGTAAAAAAAAAAAAAAAAAAAAAAACTACTGGTGTTTGTTATGTACACACACACCCACACACAAAGAGTATGTATCTTTAGTAACTCTCTGTCCTTTTTTCAGAACTTTCTATTGTTCCTTGGTGACCTGGAAACCGTCACGCCCCTGCTATTAGGCCCCTGCATTGAGTGTAGTATGGATGTCATTGTTCCTTAGACCCCTCTCAGGCTGTCATCTGCTCAGAGCTTATCACTCTGGCCCCTGCCTTCAGCTACTAGGAGTGCATAATAAACCTTCCATTCAATACTTCTTGCTTTTCCATACTATAAAATACTAGAGAGAGAGGAAAAGGAAGTGTCAAGTCTACTATCTCTCTATCACTTATATCACCTAATTTAATCCTTTATGTGTGTCTTAGAGAGATTAAATAAAGGATTAAATTAGATGACGCTGTGATAGAGAGTCACTGCCCTCTCACTGATGGAGAACGTAGAACCCAGAGACAGAGAATGTGTTATGTTGGTCCACTCCATTGGAAGGAGAGCCAGAATTCTAATTCAGGTCTCTGGACTCCAGAGTACATATTCTAATATTCCTGGGAAGTTTTTTTAGGGAGAAGTTGGGTTTTGGTTACTTATATTTTGGAGAATAAGATTAGAATGGAAAATATGGTGGTTATGCTAGGTCAATAGGCAGGTAAACTTGTATAACATGCTTATAAGCTAGGGTCTTGCCGTCTGTACTTGATTTGGGGTTGAATCTGGGAAAATAATTGAAAAAAGACTATGCTTGAATAGGTAACGCAATCACCCAACAAGAACACCCTGGTACCTCTTGTGAGAAATCTCTTGATCCCCTGGAGTCCCTGAGCTCCTAGTTCCTGAGACTGCTTCTAAAATCATATTTCCATTACCCAGCGGACATAGGAGTATTTGAGACAACTATGACTATCCGCTCATTCTAAAGTTCCCCACTGTCTGTGCCCTGTTCCACCTGGCCAATGTCCTTTGTGGCTGAGGATGTCTTGCCAAGTGGGATGGTTGAGGCCTGACTGATGTCACTACAGAGGGGATACAGCTTCTTTCTTCTGCTAACTCTTGTGGTTTGGATATGAAGGTACCCCACTTAATCCACTCCCTCCCGTGGAATGGGCCTTAGGGAAGTGATTGGAGCCTGTGGATCAGGCTCTTGATGGATTCCTAACACAGTGGTACCACTGGGGGTAGGGGGTGGGATGGGAGAACTAGAGCCTCCTTGGTGGAAGCAGATATTCAGGACTTACTCTGGAAAGAGAAGTCTTGTCCGCCCCCCTGCTTTCTTCCAGCTCTCTGCTTTCCAGCTACTCGGCAGTAAGCAGCTTTGCTCTGCTATGCCCTCTGGCATAGTGTCTCTCTCACGGTGACCCAGAGGCGCAGGAGCTAAGCACGCATGGACCAAAGCCACTGAGACTGTGGGTGGATTATCCTTCCCTTTCTGCTGCTATTTCAGCTACAGTGACACAGTGACAGTGTCAGAACCTGCTGAACCCACTAAAACAACTGCTGGGTATTAAGTCATACAGATGAAAACACCACATTTATACCCTCATAGAACCTATCTCTAAGTCCCCAATAGCAAAGATGTACTAACTTAGATTTGAGTTTTGTCTAGACACAAGATCTCTTTCCTTGAATGTCATCACTTATCCCAAAATAAGGTGACACTGAAGAATTCCAACCCAGATTGCAGCTCCAGTAGGTTCTGTTTCCTTTACTATTACTGTGTCTCATGTTTCCTCATACCTAGTTTGCCTCTCTCTGTCTCTCTCCCTGTGTCTCTCTCTGTCTCTCTGTCTCTGTCTCTGTCTGTCTCTCTGTCTCTGTCTCTGTCTGTCTGTCTCTGTCTCTGTCTCTGTCTCTCTCTCTCTCTCTCTGTGTGTGTGTGTGTGTGTGTGTGTGTGTGTATGTGTTACCACCATGAATGCATGCATGTGTTTGTAAATCATCTTTTTAGTTCCAAGCTTTGCTCGAAATCCGCATGATACCACCCAGGGACGCTTGCTTGCTGTATTCCAGATGTGTTGCATTTGTGTCTCAGTTTATGGTTGTGTCTCACAGCACCCTCAACTGGTTTGTTTGTTTACAGACAGCTGTTGAGAAGCAGGAGACTTGAGTTGTCATTAGATGTTTTTACAAAGGACATATAGACAGACAGATGATGGGATATGAGGTGGCCACGAGGGGCCTGCCTCACACAGCTGCATGCGTGTGAGAAGCTGTGTTTCTATGTCTCTCTCCATTTGTGGCTCTTATCCAGGCTCCCACTACGCAGTCCAGCATGCTTCAGATTCCCCTTTCATCCCCACCTGCATTTTGTTCCTATGCCCATCTTTCATGTCCTATTGTCATACCCTTTTTTTCAGGACATTTAACAGTCTCCCTCTGGCAGATGAGCACAAATGCCTGTGGGGTCCCCAGACAAGCCAGCCATCACACTTGTCCTGCCTGAGCACTGCCTTCCTATGTCCTCTCACTAGAACACGATTGAATTGTGGGTGCAAACTCTTTAACTCTCAGGCTTTATTCACTTTTTGGTAATGGGAAGTGAACTTGTGAAAAGATGAGTTTCAGTGACTCCCTTGAAAAACTGTATAGGGCTGGTATTGAACCTGTGACCTTGTGCACATGAGGGAGACTTATATTCACAAGCCACCTTTTACTTTTATTTTTAAGACAGTTTCACCAAGCTACTTAGGACAGTCCTCCTCCTCCAGCTTCCCAAAGACTTGGGTTTGCCAGGCCTGCAACCTATGACCAGTGTTTGATGATAATTCTCACGACCCAGGCTTAACTCTGAGCTATGGATGAGAGAGCAGCTGTCATGGACCAAACCCTGCCCCTAAGCCCTCTGCTCCCAGTGCTGTCCTCTGCTGTTCCCAGAGATCCCATTTCTCCTCTTCTCAACTCAGGGGGAAACAGGTGCCTAACAAATTTTAGTTTTCTTTAAAATTGTTTATCAAATTGAGTTTCTTGCTATTTATTTTCTTTGCATAAAAGAAATTTGCGTTACCATTTTGGTCTGCGCAGAACAAGGTGGGCAAGACTATCCCGAGGGAAAGTGAGCTTCATCAAGGAGGTTCATAGTTCGGGGAGGAGGGCGTGCTCCTGATTGGCAGCAGTCACCCCAATATTCACCAACTCCCACATCAAGCCCACCAGTTCTTGTCAGGGAAGTCACAGGGCATGAAGCCTAAAGTGATTCGGGATTGATTTTGTTTGCTTAAATAACAATTTCCCTGACCTCAGTTTCATGATTCAGCATTTCTGGTGTAAATTATTTACAATAAAAGCACTAAGGCGCGTCTGTGTGGTATAGGAGTAAACTCAAACTCAAATTATAGACAGAGGGCACAAAACCATAGCTGTGTGTTTTCCAATTTACCGTAGGACTGAGGGACATTTCAAGGGCATAATGGAAGCCACAAAGATAGGGCTAGGTGTAGCTATGACGTTCCAGAAAATGTCTGATTGTGTCCTTCAGAGCAGTGTATGTGGCAGAGCTTAGAGCTGTGCGTTTTCAGTTGAGACCAGTCTTCCCAGCAAGCAGGAGTTCGGCCGTTTAGCCTGACAGTTCTCTTGTTCTTACATTTTAGGGCTCAGGAAGACTTCCTTGTACAATTGACACTTTGCATTCATTTTTTTCAGAGACATTTTATCATTTCTTGGCGATTCCTATTGCAGAATATGAAAATATGTAAGATTATTCGTGTTAAAATTATTACCATAAAGTTGCTACATGCATTAAATATATAAACGATTCTTCACAGAATTAGTTTATCATCTAATTGTTTGCACACACGCACATAGGGAACTACTGATGACTGTTGTCACAAACTTCTTTACTTTCTATTGTTCTTTGTTGAGGGGGTACCAGGAGATGGGGCAGTGATTGGGATGTAAATATAGTAAGTAAGTAAGTAGGTAGGTAAGTAAATATGTAAACAAACAAATACATAAATAAATCACACATACAAAAAACAAAACAAGCAAAAGTGAGATAGTATTTGTAATCCTGACTTCTAATTGGGCACTTTTAGGAGCTTGTTTTTTTTTTTAAGTTGACCAATTTTTTAAATTAGGTATTTTCTTCATTTCCATTTCAAATGCTATCTCAAAAGTCCCCCAGACCCCCCCCCCACTCCCCTACCCACCCACTCCCACTTCTTGTCCTTGGCATTCCCCGTACTGAGGCATATAAAGTTTGTAAGACCAAGGGGCCTCTCTTCCCAATGATGGCCGCCTAGGCCATCTTCTGCTACAAATGCAGCTAGAGACACAAGCTCCGGGGGGTGGGGGTGGGGGTGGGGTTACTGGTTAGTTCATATTGTTGTTCCACCTATAGGGTTGCAGACCCCTTTAGCTCCTTGAGTACTTTCTCTAGCTCCTCCATTGGGGGCCCTGTGTTCCAACCAATAGCTGACTGTGAGCATCCACTTAGGAGCTTGTTTTTAGAAGCTGGATCACAGCTGGAGCCGAGTGCTAACATTCCAGGCCTGCATCACCAGGAGTGCAAGGAAAATCATTCTCAAGAGCCCAAGGCTATTGTTAAAAAACAGTTCTATGGGGTAAGATTTGATGACTGAAGCCTGCTGATCTTCATGGGATGATCTTCTTCCTAGCAACAGATGGAAATAAAAACAAAGCATCCATGACCCAAGCCACAAGCATTCTGATCAAGGTGGAAGCCCACTCACATGTCTTTCGAAGTTTTTGTTTGTTTGTTTGTTTGTTTATATGTATACAATGTATTTTGATCATATCTACACTCATTTTCCAAATCCAGCTCCCTCGACTTGATCATGACAAATGATCTTTTGGATGTATCAATTGTGATCTGTTTTCTTTTTTGGTCTATATTCTTCAGAGTGACTCATTGGACACATTATCTGACTCCGTTATCAGTGTAATACTGGCTTCATGAAAAGAGTTTGAAAGGCCACTTTCCCATTCTTTTTTTTTTTTTTATGGAATAATTTGAGTATTATCACTGGTGAGACTTCTTGGAAGGTCTGGTGAAATTCTGCAGTGACCATCTGGTCCTGAGCTTTTGTTTTTAGTTTGGAGAGTTTTTATTATTGCTTCAATCTCATTTGTGAGTACAAACCTGCCTTAGTTACTTTTCTATTGCTGTGATAAAACACCATAGCCAAAAGCAATTGGGAGGAAATGGTTTATTACACCTTACAACTCCCTGGTCACATTCTCTCGTCCAGTGAAGTCAGGGCAGAAACTTCAATCAGAAGCTGGAGGTAAAAGCTAATGGAGAGATTGTGCTTACTGGATGGTTTCCCTGCCTTGCCTAGCTTGTTTTCTTATTGCATTCATGACCAACAGCACATATGTGCTACCTCCATAGTGAGCTGGGCCTTCCCACATCAAACATCAGTCAAGAAAATGGAGCACCACAGTCCCATCTGGGATGTGTACATTTTCTCAAATGAAGTTCCCTTTGCCAAAATGACTCTAGCTTGTGTCCAGCTAACTTAAATTTGCCAGCTCAAGGTCTGCTAAAATGAATTCATCATGGCTTAATTTTGGTTAGTAGTATACATTTGGAAGCTGATTCATTTCTTTTAGATTTTTTAAAAAATTTATTTAGTAGAACCGAGTTTTATTTAAATGGATTGTATTGGTATCTGTCTCAATGTCTCCCTTTTTATTGCTCTCTTTTTGTTAAGCTTGGGCTTCTCTCTTTCTTTTGGTTAATTCAGCTAAGAGTTTGTTAATTCCGATCTTCTTTTCAAAGAACAAAGGTCATGTCTCTCTGGTCTTCAGTATTTCTTCCTATTGCATTGGAATCTGGTTCATTCTTGTTTGTCCAAAGCAGTAAAGTGTATCACTAAACTATCTGATATCTCTCAAAGCCTTTGATTTAAGGAATTATGACAATGTGTGTTCCTCTTATAAATGCTTTCATTGTGTCCCATAGTCTAATTTGTTATGTTGTATGATCATTTTCACTATAAATTCTAGGAACTGTTTTATTTTTTTCCTAATTTTTCATTATTCATTGTCGAACAGTACAGTATTTAATCTATATGAGTTTGTGTGCTTTCTCTAGGTTCTTTCCCGGGTGATATCCAATTTTATTCTATTGTAGTTGGGTAGAATACCGAAATTATTTAAATATTTCTAGATTTGCAGTGGCTTGCTATATGGCATAATATGTATTTTATTTTGGAGACCATTCTACAAGTTGCCAAGAAGAGTGGACATTTTGTAGTGTTTTGGTGCTGTGTTCTGTAGAAGTCTTTTAGGTCCATTGACGTTTGGTTTCCCTTAACTCTGATGTTTCTCTGTCATTACCTTTTGTCCTCATGACCTGTCTACTGATGACAGTGGGACATTGAACTCTTTCACCATTGCTGTGTTGGATTTACATCTAGTTTATGAAGCTGTGAGTGCCTATGTTTGGTGCCATTATATCATCTTGAGTGTGAAGTGAACTTCATTTCTTCCAACTAGTTTTCGTTTGAAATGTATTTTGTTTGATATTAGAATAACTATGCCTGCTTGTTTTCTATTGTATTCTATTTGTTTAGAGTGCCTTTCCCCATCCATCCTGTGGTGTTTTCTATCTTTGACAGTGAGGTGTGTTTTTTGGAAGCAGCAGAAAAGATGGCTCCTGCTTTTTATTTTATTTATTTTTTTAATCCAGTGAGAATCTGTGTTCTTTTATTGGTGAAGTGAAATCATTCATATTTAGAGTCATTTATTAGAAATATATGTATTGATTCCTATAACTGTTTATTTTGTGGTGTTTTCTTAGACTAGTTTTGATTAACTGCTCTGTTATTTGGCGTTTTCCCTCTGTTGCCTCTTTGGATTGTCTAATCATTTCTTCAGTCTACAGCATGTCTTCTAGGATCCTCTGGACAGCAGACTTCCTGATAATATATTCCTTTAGTCTGCTTTTTGTAATAGAAAGTTTTCATTTTTTCTTCAATTTTAATAGATAGTTTTATTGGGTATAATATTCTGAGTTTGGCAGTTGTTACTTTTCAGGATTTGTAATACATCTTTCCAAACCTCTGGCTCTAACAATTTCCATGGTTAAATCTGATGTGTCTGCCTTTCCATGGGACTGGGCCATTTTCTCTTGTAACATTCTGTCAGCTTTCTTTCTGCTCCCATCCAACCTTTTTTTAAACATGAAAGTTGAGATTCTTCTTGGAAAATACTCTGATTAAGCTTGTAAAACTCACAGTCAAGTAGCAAGTGTGGGTCTTAAAGGAGACCAAATGCCAGTAACAGCACCATGAGACAGCTAGCATCTCAAGATGAGCACAGTCACCTTCACTTTAGAATGAGCCATGGTACATAAGTGTAGCTTAGTACCAAACTATAAAACTAATATCTAACTTCTGTCAGGGTAGTACTATGCCATTCACTTCTAGACTTGGTGCAGTTTCTATTATAAAGTCATTTATGATCTCTATTTTGAGATAAATTAAGTCACCGTGAAAAAGTACCATAGTACATACCATAACTCCTATTATTTTAGGGGATGTGCTCTACCATGTCTACATACAGCTCCAGGGATTGGACTGACTGTGACATTGAGGGAATGGAGAAATAAAAACAAACCATGGACACACAGAAAAGCTGTTGGATTCTGTTGGAGAAGCCTCAGCATCTGGAATCTCAGCATCTTTATTGTGTATTAAATGGGGGAGGGGAAAGCAGGCTATTGTTAAACAAGAAGCCAGGGTCATCATATGTAGAAAAAGAAGGAAGCGGGGTTGTTACATACAGCTGAGCAAGAGGCAGGCTTAACTAGTCTCCATACGTACCATCTCTGTACAGGGATAGTCTTCAGGTAGTAAATATTGTGACAGTATTGGGAAGAGAAATATGGTAGACAGTTTCTGCATGTACTATCAGCATTCACTTTAAGGCTAAGAGAGAAGACTGTCATTTTTCTGAGCCTAATCTGGGAAAGGCTATTATAAATAAGGCTGCTATGAACATAGTGGAGCATGAGTCCTTATTACATGTTGGAGCATCTTCTGTGTATATGCCCAGGAGTGGTACTGATGGATTTTCTGGTAGAACTATGTCAGATTTTCTGAGGAACCGCCAAACTGATTTCCAGAGTGGTTGTACTAGCTTGGATTCCCACCAGCAATGGAGGCGTGTTCCTCTTTCTCCACATCCTCGCCAGCATCTGCTGTCACCTGAGTTTTTGTTGTTAGCCATTCTTATTGGTGTGAGGTGGGTTGTTTTGATTTGCATTTCTGTGATGATTAAGGATGATGAACATTTTTCTAGGTGCTTCTCAGCCATTCAGTATTCCTCAGTTAAGAATTCTTTGTTTAACTCTGCACCCCATTTTTTAATAGGGTTGTTTGGTTTTCTGGAGTTCAACTTCCTGAGTTCTTTATATATGTTGGATATTAGCCCCCTATCGGATTTAAGATTGGTAAAGATCTTTTCCCAATCTGTTGATTGCCTTTTGGTCTTATTGACAGTGTCTTTTGCCTTACAGAAGCTTTGCAATTTTATGAGGTTCCATTTGTCGATTCATGATCTTACAGCACAAGCCATTGCTGTTCTGTTCAGGAATCTTTCCCCTGTGCCCATATCTTCGAGGCTTTTCCTCACTTTCTCTTCTATAAGTTTCAGTGTATCTGGTTTTATGTGGAGGTCTTTCATCCACTTATACTTGAGCTTTATACAAGGAGATAAGGATGGATTCATTCACATTCTTCTACATGCTAACCTCAAGTTGAGCCAGCACCATTTATTTAAGTTGATTTCTTCTTTCCACTGGATGGTTTTCACTCCTTTGTCACAGATCAAGTGACCATAGGTGTGTGGGTTCATTTCTGGGTCTTCAGTTCTGTTCCACTGATCTACCTGTCTATCACTGTACATGCCTCTTTTTTTTTTTTTTTTTTTTTTTAATCACAATTGCCCTGTAGTACAGCTTGAGGTCAGGGATGGTGATTCCATCAGAGGTACTTTTATTGTTGAGAATAGTTTTTACTATCCTAGGATTTTTGTTATTCCAGATGAATTTGCAAATTGCCCTTTCTAACTCTGTAGGGAATTGAGTTGGAATTTTGATGGGGATTGCATTGAATCTGTAGATTGCTTTCGGCAAGATAGCCATTTTGACTACATTAATCCTGCCAGCAATGACCATGGGAGATCTTTCCATCTTCTGAGATCTTCAATATCTTTCTCCAGAGACTTGAAGTTCTTATCATACAGATCTTTCACTTCCTTAGTTAGAGGCACACCAAGGTATTTTATATTATTTGTGACTATTGTGATCGGTGTTGTTTCCCTAATTTCTTTCTCAGCCTGTTTATTCTTTGTGTAGAGAAAGGCCACTCATTTGTTTGAGTTAATTTTATATCTAGCTACTGCACTGAAGCTGTTTATCAGGTTTAGGAGTTCTCTGGTTGAATTTTTAGGGTCACTTATATATACTATCCTAGCATCTGCAAATAGTGATATTTTGACTTCTTCCTTTCCAATTTGTATTGTTTTGAACTTTTGTTGTTTAATTGCTCTGGCTAGGACTTCAAGTACTATATTGAATAGGTAGAGAGAGAGTGGGCAGCCTTGTCTAGTCCCTGATTTTAGTGGAATTGCTTGCAGTTTCTCACCATTTGTTTGATGTTGGCTACAGGTTTGCAGTATATTGCTTTTATTATGTTTAGGTATGGGCCTTGAATTCCTGATCTTTCCAAGACTTTTATCATGAAGGTTGTTAGACTTTGTCCAATGCTTGCTCAGCATCTAATGAGATGATCATATGGGTTTTTTTTTCTTTGAGTTTGTTTATATAGTGGATTGTGTTGATGGATTTCTGTATATTGAACCATCTTTGCATCCCTGAGATAAAGCCTGCTTGATCAGGATGGATGATCATTTTGATGTTTTCTTGGATTCGGTTTGCAAGAATTTTATTGAGTATTTTTGCATTGATATTTGGAAGGGAAATTGGTCTGAAGTTCTCTTTCTTTTTTGGGTCTTTGTGTAGTTAAGGTACCAGAGTAATTGTGGCTTCCTAGAACCAACTGGGTAGAGTACCTTCTGTTTCTATTTTGTGGAATAGGTTGAGGAGTATTGCAATTAGGTCTTCTTTGAAGGTCTGATAGAACTCTGCACTAAACCCATCTGGTCCTGGGCTTTTTTGGTTGGGAGACTATTAATGACTGTTTCTATTTCTTTAGGGGATATGGGACTGTTTAAATCGTCAATCTGATCTTGATTTAACTTTGGTACATGGTATCTGTCTAGAAAATTGTCCATTTCATCCAGGTTTTCCAGTTTTGTTGTATATAGTCTTTTGTAGTAGGATCTGATGTTTTTTTTGGATTTCCTCAGATTCTGTTGTCATGTGTCTCTTTTCATTTCTGATTTTGTTAATTAGGATACTGTCCCTGTGCCCTCTAGTTAGTTAATCTGGCTAAGGGTTTATCTATCTTGTTGATTTTCTCAAAAAAAACAAACAAACAAACAAACAAAAAAACAAAAAATAAAAAACAAAAAACAGCTCCTGGTTTGGTCGATTCTTTGTATAGTTCTTTTTGTTTCCAAAAAGAAACACTTGGTAGATTTCAGCCCCGAGTTTGATTATTTTCTGCCTTCTACTCCTCTTTGGTGAATTTGCTTCCTTCTGTTCTAGAGGTTTTAGGTGTGCTGTCAAGCTGCTAGTGTATGCTTGCTCCAGTTTCTTTTTGGAGGCAGTCAGAGCTATGAGTTTTCCTCTTTGGAATGCTTTCATTGTGTCCCATAAGTTTGGGTATGTTATGGCTTCATTTTCTTTAAACTCTAAAAATTTTTTTAAATTTCTTTCTTTATTTCCTCCTTGATCAAGTTATCATTGAGTAGAGGGGTTTTCAGCTTCCACGAGTATGTGGGCTTTCTATTATTTATGTTTTTATTGAAGATCAGCCTTAGTCTGTGGTGATCTGATAGGGCAAATGGGATTATTTCAATATTTTTGTATCTGTTGAGGCCTGTTTGGTGACCGATTATATGGTCAATTTTGGAGAAGGCACCATAGGTACTGAGCAGAAGGTATATTCTTTTGTTTAGGATAAAATGTTCTATAGATATATATTAAATCCATTTGATACATAACAGAAAATAAGGTACATTTACACAATGGGGTACTACGCAGCTATTAAAAACAACGAATTTATGTAATTCTTAGACAAAGGGATGGATCTGGAGGATATCATCCTAAGTGAGGTAACCCAATCACAAAAGAACACACATGATATGCACTCATTGATAAGTGGATATTAGCCCAGAAGCTCAGAATCCTTCTTAGAAGGGAGAACAAAATACCCATGGAAGGAGTTACAGAGACAAATTTCGGAGCAGAGACTGAAGTAACAACCATCCAAAGACTACCCCACTTGGGGATCCATCCCATAAACAACCACCAAATCCAGACACTATGGCTGATGCCAACAAGAACTTGCTGACAGGAGCCTGGTATAGCTGTCTCCTGAGGGGCTTTGCCAGTGTCTGGCAAATACAGAAGTGGATGCTCACAATCATCCATTGGACAGAGCACAAGGTCCCCAATAAAGGAGGTAGAGAAAGTACCCAAGGAGCTGAAGGGGTTTGAAGCCCCATAGGAGGAACATCAATATGAACTAATCAGTACCCCCGAGAACTCCTTGGAACTAAACCACCAATCAGAGAAAAGGAATGGTGGAACTTGTGACTCTAGCTGTATATGTAACAGAGGATGGCCTAGTTGGCCATCTATGGGAGGAGAGGCCCTAGGCCCTATGAAAGTGCTATGCCCCAGTATAGGGAAATGCCAGGATCAGGAATGTGAGTGGGTGGGTTGGGGAGCTGGGAGATGGGGTAGGGGATAGGGGATTTTCGGAGGGGAAACTAGGAATGGGTATAACATTTGAAATGTAAATAAAAAATATCTAATAAAAAAACTCAATACAAAAAAAAAATCTGGGAAAAACTTTGCCATTATCCTGAGTGTTCAGTCCTTTGCCATGACATATTCAGTCAAGGCTGAACTATTCCCTGCAGTGTTCTAAGAACCGCAAAAGATCTCTGAAACCTGCATGTGCTGTTTTTAACCTATATGCACTTGTAAATTTTAACTTACAAGTGAAACACAGTAGGGGATCATCCATGGTGGCTGATGATAAAACATGGCAGACAGTGGTCTGCAATAACATTGCCAACATCTTGGCTCTTTTTCTTTGAGACCATTATTTAGTAAAATAAAGGTATTTGAAAATGAGCAGTGTGATGGCATGAGGGTCGATCTGGGGACAGATTGCAGCTTTGTAATGGTATGTGACCAAAATACTGCACAGACACACTGACCAAAGAGGTGGTTCATGGTCCTAAGGGAGGAGCAGCAGGGCATAACATAGCATTACTTACAACATGGTGCATTTAAAGCTTCTGAATTGTTCACTTCGAGAATTCTCATTTGACTTTTTGATATGGCTGCTGAACACAGGTAACTGAATTTATGGACTGTGACACTGTGGCTAGGAGGGACTCCTATATTGCCATTTTGGGATTGTGTAATCAATGACCTAAATGAATTCTGTTCTTCTCTTCCTAAATATACATTTCCCAGATGTTATACCTCACATCTTGACTCTGAGTTTAGCATGTATTTAGCAAACATCTAAAAGAAAATGCCAAAATATTGCTCTAGGTACAATGGGAAATGCCACTGTTTAACTATTCAATTTATCAAATTAGCCTTTTCATTTTTCATGATTTTGCTGTTCAATCTTACCCAGAAAGAAGTTTCTGAGCATGTTAATAGCCCTGATCAAGTTCTAATATGTTAAGACTTTCTGGCATATATGCATTTCATGATTGAATGAAGCATACACAATTTAAGCAAATATCTAACAGCTTGTTGTTCAGTGTGTGTGTGTGCAGGAACCCTCGTATGCTAACATGGACACACAGAATATAACATAGGGACTGGAAACGACTTTAGCAAACATGACCTGCCCATGCAAATAGATCGCATGACTAGTATATCTTGAGGCTGGAACTACAAATTCTTTGAATCACTAAAAGGATGACTGTGTCTCAGGGTGACTGCTAAGAATTAGGTAAGAAGTGAAATAGACAAAAGAGGGAAGTAGAACACAGAGGGAGAGGGGGAGCAAAGGTGATGGGCTCTAGCACAGCACACACTCACCAGAAGGGATGGAAAGATGGACTGTGAAATACTGCAACTGTAAGCACTGTGTGATCTTTGACCTCGAGGCCTAGACTGAGGAGCCAAACAGGACCCTCTGTGCAGCTTCCAGACGCATCACCCCTGCATTTGTCCAGAGGATGATGTGGGAACTTGGAAAACTTACAAAGGAAGGAAGCCTTACATCTAATTCATTGTCAATTTGGTGATCAGTATTGTCCCATAATGTAAGAAGGTTGTTGTCTAAATAATGTCGTCGTCCGCTGTTTTTAGTTCCAAGTCCCTGTGGATGTTTGAGAATGAGACATGTGTTTTTCATGAATTAATATGTATCTACATTGCTCACTCACAACTGCACCCACCCTCCAGAGAAAGCCAACTTGACTAGAAGATGATATTATGATACTGTAAAAATATCCCCAGATATTTTCAATAGTGGATTCTATAAAAGAGAACCTTGTCACTTCCTTCTTTGTATTTGTTCAAGTTTATTTCACTTTAGACACTACAGACATCTAGTTGCTGACTTTTATAGTTCAGGTTGTAAGAGTATGACCCTTTGACATTCATGAACAAGTTCTTTTCCACTGAACTAGAATTTTCTGTGTTAGGTCATCAGCATAGAAGCACAGCTTGCCTTTGTCATTTCTATGTTATCATCATCTGTGGAAGGAAGTTGATCAATAAGAATATCCTTAGAATTACATCATGTATAAGCTCACTTGCTTTGAAAGTTCTATATGCTCAGTGTGGTGGTTTGAATATGCTTGGCCTAGGGAGTGGCACTATTATGAGGTATGGCCTTGTTGGAATAGCTCTGGCCTTGTTGGAGGAAGTGGGTTATTGTGGTGGTAGGCAATGAGTCCTTCCTCCTAACCACATGGGAGCCAGACTTCTCCTGTTTGCCTTTGGAACAAGATGTTGAACTCTCAGCACCTCCTATGGTATGCCTGCCTGGGTGCTGCCATGTTCCTACCTTGATGACAATGGGCTGAACCTGTATGCCAGACCCAATTAAATGTTGTTCTTATAAAAGTTGCTATGGTCATGATGTCTCATCACAGAAGTAAAACCCTAACTAAAACACTCAGAAAAATGAACTCTTCCACCAAACAGAATAGTCTTCATGGTTCAGCCCATTCTTTCTAATTTTAGGAATAAGTAAAAAGATAGTCATGACTGAAAAAAAAAAACTGTACCAAACTATCTGTCTAGATAACACTCGTCTAATGTTATTATTGAGAATGTAATTTTAAAATTAGGATTGGAATACTTTTTAGAGTCTTAATAAAGGTCTGAAAACATAACCCAGCTATACAGTTGATTCAAAAAGAGGAAATGCCTGATTATCATATATTTATACAATGTATTCACTGCATTATGATAACTGTAAAGACCATATGTCATAAATGGTGCACATTAGTATTTAGTAAATATCTTTTTTTTAATTTTTAATACTTTTAGGGGTTAAATGAAGAGAGTTTAGACTTTAGCAACAATGGCCTTCAGACGTACAATCAAACCAAATTTGTGATGATGATGATGACATAAAAAGTTTATTTCTTGTTTTCATGAAGTGAAATCAAATTACATTCAGAATGCACTAAATTAATTCCAGATGAATTGAAATAAAACCAATCTTACTATTGAATGTGTGCACTAAATCAAGTTGTCATTTTTAGGATATTGTAACTTTCATAATGAAGAGCAGTTACATTTCTATAAAACCAAGCACAGAGCCTTATGACGGAAGTAGTCCAAAGTAGATGAAAAGCTTGACTTACTCAAATTTGATCATTACTATTACATCCACACACTTAATTTCTCAGGCCAGTGGCACCTGCAATGTGTTATCAATATGTGATCTTTTGATATATATTGATGAATGTCTAACTTGTCTTTCAATGTAAGTAATTAATCCAACATCATCATTGAAGAACCTTGATTCCTGTACATAGAAATAAAAAAAGAAGGTGCAGGTGACATCCCTTAAGTGTTTCTGTTGGCCTGCGTGCAGTAAGGATGTTTTTTTACTGGGAAGACTGTGAAAATGAAACAAGACGGATTCATTTCCCACTTACATCAGCTGAATCATAGCACGTACCTTAAATGCTTAGTCAATGTTCTGGTGAAGTGTGCCTTACTGAGGTACCTCACGAACAAGAGCAAATATTAGTAGGGAGTTTGTCACCATAATGTGCTGATTTCTTGTCCTGCAGTCAACAGAACTTGGCATCTAGTTTACACTTAGAATTGTAGTTTGTATCTTTCAGTCATGGCAGTAAAATTTTTAATAATGAAAAAATTTCAAATGCATTATGCTTTTGTGATAGTATCAATGGTATTTTGTACTCAATAAGATACAATATCCATGGAGTTCATAGTTTTTTTTTTAATGCTTTAATGTTTCAGAGACCAATTTCATACTTCAAACTATGTCTATATTTTTCAATGATGCATGTACATGAGTCTGAGGAAAGCAAAATTTTTGTTTCTATTAGACGAAACACATTTGTTTGTTTGTTTGTTTGCTTGCTTGTTTGTTCAATGTCAACATGACAGGGGGTATAATCACCAAGAGACCAGCTTCTGGATATGTCTTCAGGGAGTTTCTAAATTGGATTAATGGAGGTCATAATATCCAACTTAAATATGGACAACATGATTTCATGGGTAAAGACAATGAGAAAAAAAGGGAACTGAGCATCAGCCTATGTCTCTCTCTGCTCTCTGACTGAGGATAAAATGTGGCCAGCTGCTCCATGCTCTGGACACCATGTCTTCCCTGCTCTGTTGGCATTTCCTCAAACTGTATAAGCCAGACAGATCTTTCCTTCCTTGTTTTTCTTTTTCCAGGCATTTTCTCATAAAAAAGAAAAGCAACTGTTTTAGTTACTGCCCTATTGCTATGAATAGACACCATGACCAAAGCAATTCTTATGAAAGAAAACATTTACCTGGGGCTGGCTTACAGTTTCAGAGTCTTAGTCCATTATCATCAAGGCAGAGAATATGGTGTCAGGAATAGCAGACATGGTGCTATTGAAGTTGAGAGCTACATCCTGATTCATGAGCAGAGAATGGGGCACACTGGGCTGGGCATGGACTTTAAAAGTTCAAAGCCCACCCCCAGTTATATTCTTCCTCTGATAAGGCCATATGTCCCCATCCTTTTAATCCTTTCAAATAGTGCTACTTCTTGGTGATTAAGTATTCAAATACCTGAGTCTGGGGGGGGGGGCATCCTTCTTCTTCTACCACCACAGCATCCAATACAGATATCTTAACATTAATGCTTATAAATGATGAGCATGATATGTCTTCATTATTTGTAAGATAAGTTAGTCTTCAGCTTTTATGAGTATTTTCTAGTTTGCTGTGTAGATCTTTGCCCTCCTTGATTAAGCCCACTCTAACATATGTTCAATTTGAGGTTATTTAATAAGTGATTCTTATTTTCAGTTTCAGATAGTTCGTTATTAGTGTATTAGAGGACACTGGTTTTGGTATGTTGATCTTGTAACATGTAACTAAAGAGTATTTATTATTATTACTACTACTATTATCATTGTTATTATTATTATTATTATTATTACTATTATTATCATCATTACTATTAAAGGCTGAAGCTGATTAGAATCATGGAGCTAGATTATTAAAAGACTTTTCAGAGGATAATTTGCTCTCAGGTGGCTCAGTCAAGCAAAGCATCATGTCTGAATCTATGAAATAATGCTAGCAACTGAATTTGAAAAGAGAAAGAATTCCCTCCCAAGGGATATCAAACATCCCTCACCACTCACAGTTATTCAGCTACAATCTGAGGCATATCTCCTGGCCACTCGCTAAATCCCCCTGTACCATTCTTGAGGCGGTCAACATGGGAGTTTTCAAAAAGAATACCAATGAAAACATAAATCCCTTTTTTCATGGAGCTGATGTTGCACAATACTGCAAGATGCATCAAAATGAGCTTTGAAATACTTTAATGGTAAAAATTATTAAGAGGGGACTAGCGAGATGGCTCAGCAGTTAAGAACACTGACTGGTCTTCCAGAGGTCCTGAGTCCAATTCTCAGCACCCACATGGTGGCTCACAACCATCTGTAATAGTATCCAGTGCCCTCTTCTAGAGTGTTTGAAGACTTCGACTGTATACTCATATACATAAAAATAAATAAATAGATTTTTTTAAAAAAATAATTACTAAGGAATATCTGGAAGTAGAAATGCAATACGAAGATCAACCACAATTTGAGCTTCTCACAGGGAGGTGGTAGAAGGAAGGGCCATCTTCCTTTCATGGTGCTCCTGTTTGTGCAGACCTCTCTGTCTCCTTTTCTGTATTCCGTTTTCTTCCAAATCGCACACCCTGCAAAGGCATTTCCACAGAGATGGAGTGTTCAGTAGACGGAAGGAACATACTGCAGCAGGTTTGCTGCCATGCTGACCGTGGGCTCTTACCTTCAGTGCCTCAGCCTTCTCCGGGAACAGGCAGCAAGAGAGGAAACATCCAGCAGAGACTACATGACCTCTATCACGTTTTTTAATCAGGGCTGCCAGGCCACGCAGGGGAACTGTTTTTCGGTGATTTCTTTCTTTATAGCCCTTTTAACTACCAAAGCCCAGCCGTTCCCTTCCCCAAGGCCCTTTTGTGAGCAGGCACTAATGTTGACCTGGGTCTGAAGTAACTTGCCTTTATTTCTAGAAACACTTTTCTGTTCCAGTGGCAAATTTCAATTCTGTCTCAAAATCCAGTGAAGGGGGCATTTGTTCCCCAGAAACTCATCAGAGTAAGCAGTCTCTCGGCCTCTCTCGCCTCCTTTTCCTTCACTCTCTCCTTTCTTTCCTTTTCCTCTCCTCCCTTTCGTCCTTTCCCCTCTTTCCTCCTTTCCCCTCCTCTCATTCTTTTCTACTCTCTTTATAGAATAGTCATCATAATTGAAGTATCACATTAGAATAATCTTAATGAACTTAGTAAACTTACTAAATCTTATGAGGGGTGATACAGAAAAGAAACAGATACAGGAAAACTTGAAAGGAACATATAGATATGCTCTTACAGTCTCATACTAAAATTATTGTACCTGTGCTCACACACATACCATTCACTGTTGATATTTTCCAAAGTTACTCATTAAAGTGTGTTTGTGTATAGAATAGGGGGACTCTTGAGAAATGGCTCAGAAAGACCCAACAAGCAGCTGAAAGAGTCAGATGCAGATTTGCACCCAACCAATGGACAGAAGCAGCTGACCCCTGTTGTTGAATTAGGGAAAGATCATTTAACCAGACACAGTTCTCAAGGTCCTGAGTGCTTTTCCTAGACTCTTTTGAAGGCCAAGTTAAATCTTGTTTTTTGAAACAGTTTCAACAATGTATGAAAGCCTTATTATATTAAGTGGAAGTGGTCACATAGTGGTGTTGTAAGGTGATCTATGGTTTGGAAAAATATAATTTCTGGGCTGCAGATTGGACTTGGAGGTGAGGCACTTTCCTAGATTGTGTGAGACCTTAGGTTTGATCCCCAGGACCACAAGCAATAAGAAGAATTACTACTGATATCTTCTCAGAGACCTGGATCCGGTCAACGTATGCTTAATAGATTAAACTGCATTTCCAGCAAACTGCCCCCTCCCAGATGAAGAAATAGCCAAGGACATAAGCAATATCTACTGATGACCAGAGATCTTGGCTGAAAAGGCAAAAGATAGTAAGATAGTTTCTGCCACTGGCTCTTTCCCTCAGTCCTTGTTTTCCTTTCCAACTTTCAAGCTTGCAGGTTGTCTACTCCTTCAGAGAAGAGTATGTCTCTCTTATTTTCCTAGGCCTTCTTCTTCAAGCATGGTGGCACATAGAACACACTTAGCCTTTTTAATGTTGCCAGTATACCACCCACTCTCCCAGTCCAGTTAGCTAGACCACACTAATTTACAACAGAAAAAAAAATAAGGATGGCTTGCTTCCTAACTCTCTGGCTGGAGTTACACATAACTGATCTTCTCTTTCCAATCTTAACTCTCGCTAAAACAAGCGGGGCAAAGCCAGCATCATTAGCAACCCCTAGCAATGTTAAATCAAGTTCAATTCATGGCTTAGTAATTTTTTTAAAGAAAACATTTATTTCCTTTAACTTTCTTAAGATTCAATTAAAGGAAAACATCTCAACTGCTTCAATCTTGCTAATCCAATATGATTTTTTTTTTTCATGAAACCCTTGGGAATGCGTTTTTCCTATTCAAGGACACTGTGGGAAAGTGCTTGTGTTTGATTGTTAGGTTCATTATCAGTGACAGTCATTTGGGAGGTTGTAAATCTAGGAATGAGAGAGAATTCTCAGACCACATCGTATCAGTGCCTTGAACATGTCTCCTTCTTCTGCTAGGAAATTCGCAGTAATTCCAGGGCAGGGGTTGGGAAGACGATGCCGTGCTCTGGCCTCTCTCTGGTGCTTCCTTGGCTCTGGTAGCCACGTGACTGCAGAAGCTCTTTTACCTGGTGTGCTTAGAGTCATGGCCAGGTTCACAGTTTTTCTGAAATCTTATTTTTATATGCAAATAACAGGACAGTGTGGGTCAGACTTTTTTGCTGCCAGTTCCTGTCAGAGAAATGGGGTCCAGTTCTGTTTGCCTCTTCTCTCTACTCATGGGCTAAGGAGCATGGGGTTGGGGATGCTTGGAGCCCTTCTGCCAGCCCTGGGCTATGAAATACAGCCCTGAGATCATTCCCTAAACAAAGCGTTTAAGAGAAGAACTAGGGTGTTTTCAGCCCAGCATCCTTTCCTTAAGCATAATTGAGAAAAGTCAGGCTGGTATTTATGTAGAGCTTACTGGACTGCTGGTGTGCAGGGCACGTATGCAGTAGACTCACCCTCATGGCCTAAACCGGTGTTCATTTACACCACTGCAAACTTACAGGAAATGGGAGGGAAATATTGTTTTTTTCAGTTATGAGTCAATTAAAATATTCAAACTTGAGTGATTACTTCCCTGGGTATTTTATCTCAAAATAGATGTAACTGTAATTTCTTCTAACCACTAAAGGAGTGTGTCTGTGAGAATACTCATATTAGACCTTCTTTTAAGGGCTTGTGGTCTTGTACAAGATAGATCGACTCCATCTATTTTCTGGAGTAGATTGTAGGTGGTTTTCATCAAACCAACCTGGTTTACATAGCAAGTTCCAGGACAGCCAGGGCTACAGAGAGAAATTCCATCTTGGAAAAAAAAATCAACCAGCACAGATTTGGTTAAATTTCTGTCATTATATTTAGTTTTCTATTCATGCTATCTGTGTGTTTTTTTTTAATTCCTTTTAATTGCTTCCTACTTTCTCTTATCATTAGCACTTTTAAATTAATTTTATCTCAGTTATTGGTTCATTATCTAAAATTGCTTTATTATTAAGTGGTTTTCTTGGACAATTTTCTGTTCGTCAAGCTTTCTCCTCCTTGAGAACCATGAAATGGAGTTGTAACCATTATCCCTTCTTGGCCCCTCTGTTATTATGGCCTTATTTGCTTACTTATGTTATAAAGCCTAGGCTACACGGTTACCTGTAGCTGTCTGAATGATCAGCTTTCAAGGGGATGAAATCTCTCTTAGTCCACATGGTTACCATGGCCCTGCTTATTTCCCATCTATTATGACCCCACATTTTCATTTAGTGTCATTTTCTCCTATCTGTAGGTCTTCTGTACATTTTCTGTGATGATCTATGAGTGGTTTATTTTCTCTCATTTTCTGTCTAAAGAAGTCTGTTTCTCTGGATGGTCTATCCCACCCGAGGATCCATCCCATAATCAGCCACCAAACCCAGACACTATTGCATATGCCAGCAAGGTTTTGCTGAAAGCACCCAGATATAGCTGTCTCGTGTGAGGCTATGCCAGTGCCTGGCAAATACAGAAGTGGATGCTCACAGTCATCTATAGGATGGAACACAGTATAAAGAAAATATCTAATAAAAAAAGAAAAAAAAATTGTATGCTCCTGCAGAAAAACAAAGTATACACATATAGAAAACATATAGAAAAGCAATGTTTATAGTTTAGGAAAGATGGTAATCAATTAAAATTATGGAATTGCTTTAAAAAAAGAAGAAATCTGTTTCACCTTGGAGTGTGTGTGTGTGTGTGTGTCTGTCTGTCTGTCTGTCTGTCTGTCTGTCTCTCTCTGTGTGTGTGTGTGTGTGTGTGTGTGTGTGTGTGTGTGTGTGCATGTGTGTGTGTAAGCCAGAGTCAATGTCAGGTGTCTTTCTGACTCTTGCACCACTTTATTTTGATAAAGCCTCCTGTTGAATATGGAGCTCATGAGTTCAGCAGTTATCAACTGGCTAGGAACCTCTAAGCATCCTCCTGTCCCTGCCTCCCCAACACTAGAGTTATACACATTCACTACTATGTTTTGTCACTGTGGGTGCTTAGAATCCAAAAACAAGTCCTCATGTTCAAGTCCTACAAGGACTTTATTGCCAAAGCCTTGTCCCCAGCCCCACAGCTTCATTTTTGATTAATATTTTTATATCAAACTCCTGGAATTTTACATAATATATCTTTTTTTTTCATTTGCAAATTGTATGCTTTTACCAAATAAAATTCTTAGAGCAGACAACTGAACACTTTTTCTCCCTGTCAATCCTTGAAAGCTATTTTGTGACTTTCCTTTTCCACCATAGTTTGAGATAAAACCCTTCTTATTTGAAGTGGTGTGCTCTTTATATATAATAACTCAATTTTCTTGGCTACTTTCCCAAAAGATGACTCATCATGAGAGAGCGCTTGTTCATTTACTTTTACTTACTTATCCACCCTATTACCTCTCTGCTTTTCAGATGAATTGAAGTCTATTAATCTTTCCTTCAAGTTCCTCATACTGACTTGGCATCCTTGTTTTCCTATTAACCCTATCAGATATGTTTTAAATAGAGTTTAGTTTCATGACTTCTGTTCGGGTCCTTATGAAAATGCCTTCTAATATTTGTTGGGGTTTTCTATTATTTTATTTGGCTCAAAATAATTAATAATTGCTTTTGGAAGCAGATCACACTTCTTTTTATGAGCTACACCCAAGAGCGTAGCTGAAGGTCATTCATCCTTGAAGTTATAGTTTTCCCATTTTACATATAAAGAGTGATTTTTAATTGTATCATGGATATTTGGATCAAATATTTGAGATTATAGATAATTTAATATTCTTTCTTTTTCTCCTCCTCCTCCTCCTCCTCCTCCTCCTCCTCCTCCTCCTCCTCCTCCTCCTCCTCCTTCTTTAGAACCCTTGTTAAGTATAGCCTGAAGAGTCATGTATTCAGCTTCCCACTGAACACTGGCCATACCACCTCAGCATGCCTGAGCTCTGCCTTCCTTATGACTGACAGGCAGGTAGGAGTTCAGTTGGGTTTTAATGTCAGGGTCAAAGGTCACATTCTAAGGTTCTGTGACACTGTTCAGACCTGGGCTGTTCAGACCCGGGTGGTACAATTTTAGTCTTTAGTGGTTGTTTCTTTTCCTCACCATGTCTCAGAGTGCATAGTTCCCGCTGTTATATTTTCTCATTTGCTTACTTGTGATTTTGCAAGTTCTAATCTGATATTAATCCCATTCAGTGTTTCTTTTTCAGATAGTGATAGCCTAGTGTCCTAGATTTGCCTTTTTATATCTTGCCTCTGGCTAATTAACTTTGTGAACTTGGAGGATGCAGTCACAATAATTGTTTTGATTTTTTTTTATCTGATTGTCTGAACCCCTGTGAAAGTTCTGCAGTTTTGCTGGACTATTTGCTCATTAAGAGTCACGCCTCTTCCTTTCCTTATATGCTGGGTAACTTCACCTGAATGCTCACTTTGCAAAGCCCTCACTTCTTGTGGCTTTGCAAAGTGAGCATTCAGGTGAAGTTATTCAGTATTCTCGTGTTATGAACAGAATTTTCGGCTTTATTCGGAATGCTACCATCGAGAGACATTTAAACCCTCTGAAGACTGGCTTTCAGAAATTCTAGGCTGGTGGCAATGCAGCATGGCTGGTCCTGTCCATCAAGTGGGTCATCTACTGTCTGATCTCTCCAGAGCTTCTTCAGATGGAGTGTTCTCCTGTCATGCATGCTCAGTCAGATGCATAGGTCTCTGGGCCTTTATGCACTGCCAACCGCCCACTGAGACTCATTCCTGTGCAGGGTGATTTCCCTTGTTCTGCATGCTCTACTCTGTGTCCTTGTGGTCCTGAGAAGTCCCCCTAGTCGCTGTCAGGCTTCCCTCCCCTCCCTACCTCCTCCACAGTATTCTTCTGTGACAGAAGTCCAAGTATAAGCTAAGTTTGCTCCATTTCTTGTCTTAAGTTTGGGGAACCAGCATCATTTGTGGCCCGAGAGCCATCATTTTAAACAATATTTCATGTTTATCTCTTTGCTTACTTTGGATTGTCTAAGTGAGCGAATGAACCTGGATCCTCCGACTAGCCTTTGCCTGAACAGAGACATTCTCAAATGATTTTAAAGCTATCATCCCGCTACTTTTGCCCCCGAGGCTGTGTTCTGGCTGACTGTTCTGCCTTTTTCCCTTAGTCTAATTTTCCTCCCAGGCTAATTTTAGTGTGCTCGATTTTCACTATATTACATGGGTCTGTACTCATTTCTTTTCATTCATTATTATTTGTATTTCATAGGGCTACTATATTACCTATAAATAATGGTCATCTCTAGTCAAAGCCGGGAAATGTGTGTATATTATCTGTTTGATTAATATTTCAATTTTTCCCTTGATTTGGAATTCTGACTAGGGATTTTGTCTTTCACCCTTTACTTTGACAATTTTTTTCCTATCTTAAATCCTGTAGTCACTCTTCCCCACCCAAACCAGTGTTGGTGACAGCAACTATTATATTTAACTATTTACATCTTCATATTCTTTTTGGACTTTTTTTTCCTTTAAAGATCTACTGTCATGTAGATATTTTTAAATTTATTTATTTATTTATTTATTTATTTATTTATTTTGGTTTTTTCAAGGCAGGGTTTCTCTGTGTAGTCCTGGCTGTCCTGGAGACCAGGCTGGCCTCGAACTCAGAAATCCGCCTGCCTCTGCCCCCCAAGTGCTGGTATTAAAGGCGTGTGCCACCACACCCGGCCATGTTGATCGTTTGTTCTCTACTTACATTTATGTAAATGTGTAAAAATGAAACATTTTCTGCACCAGATGTTCTAATTCTAGCGACTCAAGTCTTAGCAGGTACCTCTGGTTTCCTGATGGATTATTTTAGATTCTTGGGTGTCTTGCTATTTTTACTTTTACCTTTTATTTTGAGAAATTTGTCGTAGAGAAATACGCAGAGCTTATAGGGACTATTCTAAGATTAGGTCGTGGCATCAAGAAAGTATCCGGAGGATGATAAAGTGTCCACCTTATCATCAACAACCAGCCATTCATGACCGCATGTGTTGAGTGGATTCTTGCAGCAAAAAAAAATGTATGCTTGAACCTGATGCTTTCCTCCCTTGCAGTTTTCTTCAGGGTTAAGTTCATTTTGAAGTGCACATTCTAGGTAGGTTGAGAGCCAATATTTAGACTCACAACTTCATTTAGCCGTCTCCATTTGGGCTCCCTGCTTTGGGTAGGGTTTGGGATAGGATAAGCTGTCAGGCACCATCTCTGATTACCACCGTTACCAGAGCAGGGCAGGGATTTCCAGAGTCTTCTCGGGTTTGGCCACTTACAGATTCTTTACTTTCTTTCCAGGTAATTGATATACTTACACAATCTCTCAAAATGCTGTACTCAGCAGGCTTTTATTGAAGATGATTGCTTAGGGAATCTAGTTGGAAATGATGCCTCCAAATGGAAGTCGTTTAGGTGTTGATATTAAAATTTCTAGGCAGTTGAGTACATTCAATTAATTTTGTAACTTTGTAAAAAGGTGCAAAAACGGTCATGTATAACTGGTAGGCTATTTTTTTGTTGTTGTTTTGTTTTTTAGGTACTAACAAGTTCTTGGATTTTAAAGAAAATTTTGACATATGTTTTCTTTCTATAATCCCCCTACTGTGTAGCGATGAAAACACATATCTTTGTATATACATAAGCATTACTGACAGGCACAATATGATGGTACCAGCAGGCTCAGCACACGTGCTTTGGCATCCTTAAAGCTCTAATGTTAGGACCCAGTGATGCTGCAGAATTGCATTGCTCAGTTGCTAATGATCTAGTCTACTGGGGGGAAGACACTAGAGTATTTCTACTAGTTCTGCCATTTGCCTACTAATCTGCACATCCTGAGTATCATACTTCCCTCAAATAAACACTCATTTAAGCATTTATTTGAATGGATTAAAAACCTCTATGTTTACGACAAAGCCAGGTAAAGCCTTCCTTAAAAATGTGGTGTTTTCCTAGGTAATATTGGTCAGCTCCTCTTGGAGTTTTGTGTTTCTGAGGCAGACAACTGGTTCATCTTAACGAAAATCAGAGAACATATATGTACTTCAGACTGCCTTTGCCTAAGCTGTTAGACTTAGAGACTCTCCTATTCATACATTTCTCATTACCCATGTATCACTTTCATGGGATGTAGCAGAAATTCCTTTTCTAATCCTCTCATGGGTTCCAGCTAATCTCTTAGAATGAATGCATGAGCGATGAGCTAAACAGAGGCTCAGATTAAAATTTTTCATAGCATTTTAAATAAAGGCCATCAAAGCCCCCAGTTTCTGGCATCTTCTCTTGCAAGGGTATGATACGGATATAATCTCATCTTAGGACATGAATCCCTATTGCCTCATTGTCCCTTTCACATTTTAGAAATTCACTTTATGGAAAATTAGTTATTGTTCAGAGTAAAAAGAATTTTTAAGTTCACCAACAATCCTTCCTGTGATCATGGAGACTCAAAATTGCCACTTTTAGAATAATATTTTGTTCATCATAGGTAAAGTCTAAATAACTGCTATTTTTTTTTTGTTTTTAGTATTCTTTGGAATTGTTCAAAGCTAATTAAAACTCAGAGTTAAAAATATAAACTCTGGATCAACTTCCTAAAGAGACCTCTCAAGGAGACTGATTTATGAGTCCTTCCTTCCTCTGTCTGGCCCTGGATGTTGGCAGAAGTCAGTGCTTAAAATAGGTGTTTGGTTGTGGCCAGACCATGATTTCTATTAATACCTAATAGATGTCTAGTGTATTCACTTCTTTGTGTTTTATATTTCTGCAGATTTTTACAAAGCATTCTTCCTCTATTATTTCAGTTGGGCTGAGAATCACTGGAAATGAGGATGCTCTAGTAAGACCAATTACAGTGTCGGAGGTCAGGCTCGCAGCCACGCTCACAGCTCGTCTAATTGTGTTGGATTACAATTTGACCACATGTCCTAAATGATCTCAAATTTGGCCCTCTCTCTGTTTAGTCCATGGCTGCTTCACTTCCTATTGGAGAGAGTTAAGTAGCCTAACTCATTATAAAATGTGTTACATGCAGTTTCCAGTGCCCACTTACTTAATGGATATAAAGCACGGTCTGCGTTTGTCAGACCTATTCTATAGAACTTCCTGTGGAAAGCGATTTTGTTTTTGTCTTCTCTCTGAAGGCCACTGTTTGTGTTGCTTTATTGTGTAAAGCTTTAAAGCAGTTCATAAGGGACAACTTTCATGTGACTTTACATACCACAATGCAAACAACACCTTGGAGAGGGAGGAGTGTCACCCAGCATCATGTCCAGAAGTTGCTCAATATCCAACTACATCCTCCCTATGCAAACCCCAGCTAATGTGCGTGGCCACAGACAGGTAATATATCAGCATGGTTAACAAACTGTCCCGGGAAGGCCCCAAATCAGAGGGGCATTTCTCAGGCCTCCTCATGCTTGCCGTGAGCATTAACCATGGGAGTTCCCCTTCAATTCATCTTCGTGGGATCCTGGCTCCACTGGGGTGTTCCAAGGAGCAGTGTTTAACTGTGTGCCATCTCCTGGCCACTACATGTAACTTTCTAATAAACAGTTTACTCTTCATCAGCTAAATACTCATCTCTCTTTGTGCTAGTGAGCTGGCTGGACCATGTGCTCTAGCTATCTCTGGATAAAACAGCACACTCTAAAATAAAGTTGTAACTGAGGTTAGGACCTGCACACAACTCTGGGTTAGACAGGGATAACGCAGTAGAATCCAAGTCTGGTGGCTGTGCATTTGTGATCCCAGGACAGAGGAAGTGAGGCAGGAGCATTGGTTAGTTTGAGGTCAGCTGAGTAGGGCTACATAGCAAGTTCCAGGACAGCCTGGGCTGCCCAGCAAGACTTTGTCTCAGCAAACATAACCAAAATATTTGAAGAAAGATAAACAAGTCTGGAAAGCAGGCTAATGGTGGACTCATGGGGAAGGAGAAGCTGGAGGAGGTGACCTTGTAGTTTCTGGCCAGAGCAGCTGCAGGAAGGGGTGCTTGCTGGCTCTGTGTGCCACTCTGTCTTCCATGTGGAACCCAGGAAAACATAATTTGTGTGTGTGTGTGTGTGTGTGTGTGTGTGTGTGTGTGTGTGTGTGTGTGTTTCTTATCTCTGAAAAGGTGCAGTTCCTTAGTTTTGCTTTTGATCACTTGCCCTGTAACAGTGACATCTGTCCCTTTTCTTCCTGGTATAAGGATCCTAGCCCTAGGCATTCTAGTTTGGGCAAAATCTTTTACAACTTAACCTCTGTGTTGCCAGCTGTCTCGGCCAGGAGAAGTTAGCAGAATGAAGGCATCCTGGTAGGGAAGATTTGCCTAAGAGCAGCTTTCTATCAGGAGCTTGTTACTGTTAGCTTGCTTGTGACCCACCCACTCTAAGAGGTGCTCTGAGACTTCCTTTCATCCCTGCCCCCTCAAGTTAAACTTCAAGGAATACATTGGAAGTGATCTTACCGAGTCCATTCTCCTGGACGCATTGCCGAGCAAGCTTCTGTCAGCTGGAGGAGGGGTTATGAGTGGTAAAGTTTGCTTTGCTTTAAGAAATGAAAAAAGCCAATGTTGCTGCTGCTGTTTCTGCGCTCTCCAGACCCAGCTCTGACAAGGCAGGGGCAGTGTTTTGAATTCTAGAAAAACCGCTGTGGTGACAGAATCAGTCCTGTAGGCTGAGTCACTGCAGTGGATCAGCTCCTGGCCACAAAGAGTGGAATTGTTGGTCTTCTGCAGTGACTTCTAGGGTGGTTTCCAAAGATCCCAACCAGTGACAGCACACAGAGGAGAGAGTGGTCAGCTTAGCAGTGTTAAGTGGATTACTTCCCATTGTCGAAGCTGCCAAACCCTTCTCCATGTGTCTCAGGAAAACGAGCTGTGAGGAGTCCAAGTTTCTTTCATATCCACTTGGGCTGAGCCTGCATGTGGGCCCTGATCACCCTTGCCACTGGGAGTGAGCAGCAGTCCAGGACATGTGTGACACACCTGTGGGAGGTGCACAGCTTGGTGACCATTGGCTCTTTATTTTTTTCTTTAAATTATCATTATTATTAATTATTTTACTTATTCACTTTTCATCCAGCTCACTGCCCCCTCCCAGTCACCCCTCCTGCAATCCTTTCCCCATTCCCCCTCCCCTTCTCCCCTGAGTGGGTGGGGTCCCCCTGATTATCCCCCAACCCTGGCACATCAAGTCTTATTATTAACTTCAGCAGAATTAAGAGCCCTAGCTCTGGAGTAATGAGCCCTCCTACCCTTTTTTGCCTAACCAGGAAGGCGGGATCTGTCATGGTTCAGACATTTCCTTTTATGTGTGCCAAAAATGTTTCTTGTAGAGCGAATCAAACATTGAGGCTCAAAGAAACTTGTACATCACCTCACTCATCTCTACACATCCACTGACAGGACCCCTAACAAGTGAATCTTTCCTCAGATACTCACAAATTCATCTGATTCCTCTTTTGAAGGGAGCAGGATTCTCTTTTGTCATTTCTACCTCTCCTTAAGCTGCCCCTGTGTGGCCAACAGCAGACCCCTCTGCACAGCAGGACTAAGATCTCTGACAACAGCGCCCTCTTCAGCCATCTTCACTCATTACAAGAGAAGCAAAACAGTTTTCTTGCTAGAAAAGGAATCTGCACCACGAGCTTGTAGGTATGTCAAGAGCCCAGGGCATGCTGATCCCCTGGTGAAGAGCCATCAAACGTACATGAACAATCTATTCAAATGCAGAAGATTACTCTCCCATAGTAACAGCTATTTTTAATTACCAGAAATAGGTAAGGACCCAAACACAGACAATTTGACCAGAGCAGTAAAGTCCAGTAGTGGTTAGTCTAAAGACACATACTCTGCCTTGAAATCCTGGCTCTATTCATTAACTCTATGGGACACTTACCAGTCAGTCAAGAATCTTTGGCCTCAGTCCCTCCATCTGTAGAATGGATAGAGTAACACTGCCTATCTTATAGACAGGAAATAAAGTAAAACGCATAGAGCTTTGATTAGAGCCGGGCACAGTGTTATGTGACGGTGTTTATGGTTGCTGTTTACTTTGTGGATGTGGGAATCGAACCCAAGGCCCTCAAATATGCTAGACAAGTACTTTGTATAAGCTCCAGCTGTATAGCTACTTACTAAATAAAAAGTAAGTAAAAAAAAAAAGGAAAGTTATTTAAGAAAAAAAGACTCCTACTTCTTTAAAAGGTACCTTGGAACAGTTAAAGAATGGGGTTCTTGTTGCAGAATGTACCTTCCAAGAGACCTGGATAAACCACTGGTTCTGGGTAGTTATTTTATGGTGTTCCTGGCTATGTTCATGTTCTCTCTCTCTCTCTCTCTCTCTCTCTCTCTCTCTCTCCCTATCTCCTTCTCTTTCTCTCTTTCTCTCTCTCTTACACACATACACATGTGTAAACACAAGGTATTGCCAACGTCTAAGACTCATTTCTAAATCTTTGCACAAGACCCAGATTACCAAAGAAAACCATACAGAATTCCTTTTTTCTTTTTCTTTTTTTTTTTTTTTTTCGAGACAGGGTTTCTCTGTATAGCCCTGGCTGTCCTGGAACTCACTCTGTAGACCAGGCTGGCCTCGAACTCAGAAATCCGCCTGCCTCTGCCTCCCAAGTGCTGGGATTAAAGGCATGCACCACCTCTGCCTGGCCATACAGAATTCTTTATCATCTCAATATGTGTTCTCTGCCTTTTAAAATAAATGGCAACATGAAATGGCTTTTCTATCTGACTTAGGGTGGGAGTCAGCTCACAGAGCCGTTTCTCAAGCTTCTCTCTGCGCTATACTTGCCTTGAGAGTTACTGGAACCTGAGCACTCACCCAGGACCCGAACACACCTATGGGGCTCAGCCTTTGACCTGGTTCCAGGACTCAGCAGTGAGAACTCAGTCCCGCTCTTTGATGCAGGGGGGTATTGATGCCACCCTTCCGACCTCATATGCTAGAACAATCACAGTATGACACCACGTCAGAATCGTACAATGTGCCTCCTTAAAGAGCACTCCGTTTTTCTTTCAAAAGCACTTTGGTTGAACCTCAACACTGTGAATGATTTTCATAGGCAGAGCTTGTGGGAGATTTTGGAGAGGTCACTTTAATTACTGTACCTTTATTACAGCACATGACATAAGTCTTTGTATTACACACCTGTGTGATATGGTTCTGTATAAGTCACAAAGGTAAAATTAAAAAAAAAAAAAACTTTGTTCCTGTGAGAGTGGGAACCCTGAAACTCACACACACACACACACACACACACACACACACACACACACACACACACGTCACCTGTCAAGAAACAAATAACATTTAATAAGCTCATAAGCATGTTGCAAAATACATGAGAAATTATTAGCAATCTAAAGATATATTCTTAGAAAGTCTTAAGGAATACTCTAATAGAAAATGAGGGAAGATAAAGACTAGGGAACTGCAGTGAAATTTTCATAACAGTTTTCCCAAATATTCATTTTAGCTTAAAGGTTCAACAGATGCATAAAAGAAAACCGACTTGTACCTTTTAATGAGGCATGGCACAACGTCAGTACATATAACCATTATGCAATGCTTGAATCAGGTTATAAGTATTTGTCTTGTTTATCATTTCTCTAGGTGGAAGCTTTCAAAACCCTTTCTCCTAGGTTTTAAAACTGTATCATTAACGGAAGTTACCAGGCTGCTGTTTATCACCTCAGAACTTCCACCACTAGCCATAACATGGTGACTGATAACCAACCTCAAAAAAAAAAAAAAAAAAAAAAAAAAAAAAAAAAACCTTAAATAGTAACTGTAATGTGAAATTACAAAAAAAAAAAGTTCTGTTCAATAACATTACAAGAAAAGATATTAGTTAATGGGGAATGAGATGTTTTAGTCTACAAAATAAGTAAATAGGCAAAGCCAACTGTATTTTGACAACGCCCAGCCTTGTGGCCCTGTTTCCTGCATGCAGTTCCCCTCACCCCATTCTGACTCATTACTCATGAGTTCTTATGAGAAATGGCTGGGCACTCTGCCTCTAGGGTCTCACCATGTGCTCCTTCTACCTAGAATGTCTTTGCCCACTTAGCTCTGGGTATATAATCCCTTCCTGGTTCTCACCAACATAGTCTACTTCTTTTCTTTTGCTTTCTAGAAGTTTCTGCAGTTCTTCGGGGACCGCTTGTCTCCTCAGCATCTCTTCTATGCTGGGAGATACTCACAGAGGGCAGCATGGTTTGCTCATCATGAGCCTACATATATGCTTAGCATGGCCACCTGCTTCAGACAGTTAAACAGGAGAATGCATTAATGGATTTATCATGACATGTGAAGGTTCTCCAAAGATAATGTGATGTGTACGGTCTGTTGAGTCTTGTGGAATTATTTCATGGTCAGAGATCATGAAACGCCTCAAAATGGCTAAGGTTCAAATCATAGGATGAATGCAGCTTTCAAAGTTACAAATATTAAAAGCTATTCATGTAGCCATACACACTCTATGCCTTGATATTAGTGACTCATGTCTAAGGACACATAGTAGGACTGCAGCAATCACAACTATTTCTATCTTCAAGGGAGAAATGGGGGAGAGAGTATGAGAGGGAGGAGGGGAGGAAACGATAGAAATAGCCTATGTGTTCCACTCAGAGGAAGTAGCAGATTCAATTAAGGTACATCCATGCATTGAAACACTTTGCAGCTGTTAAAACGCTGCATACCTCATAGGAAGATAAGCCCCTGGCACAGACTTAGTGCCGAAGCTAAGAGAAACCTGTTATGTACAGGGCATGTGAATTCCTTGTCCCTCCCTCTCCATCTCTTCTTACACATACACACACACACACACACACACACACACACACACACACACACACACACAGCAAATAGAAAGAAAAACAACAAAAAGTCCCACTAAGAATGGTTAAATTTTTATATGAAAAGATTAATAGTTACCTAAATGACTGTTCATCACTTGTATAAAAGGAAAAAAAATCCCTTTGAAAATAGGAACTCACAGAGCCCATTACAGTTATAGACACATGCATATTCAGACAGCTAGATGACACACAAGTAGAGAAAAGAGTGGAACAGTTACTGTTTGGAGACTGTGCATATCTCAGATAGAGAGAAGGAGAGTTGCCGTTGGTGGCCAGGCACACCTGCAGTAGCGATTGGGACACTTACTATCCGTGGCCATCCACATCTCAGATTCTCACAGGTTATGGGCAGCTTGAGCTTTGGAGAGCAGTCTGTCAAGTTCCTGCTTTTATCATTACAGCCTAGTGCAGAGAATATGAGATGTCATGGCTTTAAGGAAATCATTTTTTATTTATTTTAAACTAAAAGGCCTGAGAAACATCTCAAGCATCTTTGAGCTACTTGCCACGAGACCCAAGACACATTGCCCTTTGAATCAGAATTTTTAAAACTAATTTTTAATAACTCCCCAGAGTGGTTATTCTCCCCTTATCCAATTTCGTTTTTGTGTTTTCACTCAACAATGATCCAAAAATACCAAGTGGGAAATGGTACAGGAAGAATTAATGTGAATGTTTTAAATTATGAAACTTTCTGGAAGGTGTGAAGAAATCTCATCTCATCATGCCTTTGTTGCCCAAGGCATGAATAATCAATCCCTCTGATTAGTGTATCCCTGCTATATAAGCCACCTCTCGATAGTCACTTGGCAACTTCCATCTCGGGCATCAGAAGGGATGCCTGCTACTGCAATGTCATATTCAGATATGCCTCATTTCGCTTGCCCTAGGGCACGAGAACATTGATGCTGAAAACTGTGTTACCAGATGTTGTTATTAATTGTTCCATTTTTATTAGATATTTTCTTCATTTACATTTCAAATGCCATCCCGAAAGTTCCCTATACCCTCCCCTCCCCTGCTCCCCTACCCACTCACTCCCACTTCTTGGCCCTGGCATTCCCCTGTACTGGTGCATATAAAGTTTGCAAGACCAAAGGGCCTCTATTTCTAGTGATGGACGACTAGGCCATCTTCTGCTACATATGCAGCTAGAGACACCAGCTCTGGGGGTACTGGTTAGTTCATATTGTTGTTCCACCTATAGGGTTGCAGACCACTTCAACTCTTGGGTACTTTCTCTAGTTCCTCCATTGGGGGCCCTGTGTTCCATCCAATAGCTGACTGTGAGCATCCACTTCTGTGTTTGCCAGGCACTGGCATAGCCTCACAAGACAGCTATATCAGGGTCCTGTCAGCAAAATCTTCCTGGCATATGCAATAGTGTCTGGATTTGGTGGCTGATTTTGGGATGGATCCCCGGGTGGGGTAGCCTCTGGATGGTCCTTCTTTCCATCTTGTTTTTAATGTGATACTGAGTCTAACTGGTAAGCTGAACTTTGTCATAGGTATATGTGTATAGAGAGAAAAACAACATACACAAAGTGTCATCTGATGTTTCCGAAATCCATTGGGGGAAGATCTTGGGCTTAATCCCTATGGACGATGGGAGACAATAATCAATTCTGACAAAAGTTATACACTTACCATTTTCTTTAGAAGGTAAAAAAAAAATCATAGTACAGCAACTGTGGTTGTGTCCTGTAGCTCCATGGTGACAGGAGGGACCTCTGAGTACTAGTGCCCTGTCCCTCCCCAGGGACTGAGGTGGCACCCCTGACCTCTGTCATTTCAATGTGTAACTTGAGTGGAGCGTATGAATTTGAGTACTCCTTCTCTGTGTGCTATGGTATCGAGCTCCCTAAAACACAAGGAAGAGTGTGCAGATTTGGGGTGTTTGCAGAGTTTGTCCTGAGAGAGGACCATGCTAGAATAGAAAGGAGAGAAAGTCAGGTCCCTTGCGATGGCATCTGTCCCTGTCCGCCAAAGGCCCTGCCTAAACTTTATTTAAAATGGGCCCAGTACAACTTTTGAAGTACAAAGTTGTAGATTAAGTCCATAGCAAGAAAAGTTTGTTTGTTTGATTGTTTGTTTGTTTAAACATTCTAGTGTTATTTGAAGATGAGGGAAAAAGAATTGCCATCTGGCTACAGTAGATCAGGATTTCACTACTTGCAGTAGGATGTTCCCGTTCATCCAGCACCTGGTCTTGGTGTCTGTGGGCATTTGCTGTTCGCTCACTCTCTTTTTCCTTGAGTTCTACGTTTCAGTAGGGTAGTGAGCCAAGGTGTTTGGGCTCATCTGATACACATGGACATTCTCTGTGCTCTGATTTATCCCGCAGCTGCACTGAGCGCTGTGTTTACATAAAGACCAATGTGCGGATACCTTTCCACCAGCAACTGCAAGACTACAGTTAGCCAAAAGCTTAGTGTGGGGTTGTAAATCTCTCTGAGTGAGCACAGAGACAAAGCGCCTTTTCTGCCTCTTCCTGCTCATGCATCTGAATTAAACCATCAGGCAGGGAGGAAGGTGAAGTCCTGTTAATGGCTTCTGCACTAATGGGCCACAGGAATGTTTGGCTTAGAGATAGCATGCCTGGCTCTGAATTCCCCTACGCTGCTTCTCCCCGCTCGAAGGCTGACCCCATGTGCTCTGAGTTATAACCCAGAATGACACATGCTGGCCAGGAAAATGGGGAGAGAGAACTGTTTCAAAGGAGGGAGTCACAAATCTCCTTAGGTCACCAATAAATAAGTGGGACTTTTGGCTAATTCAACGCTGGATCCAGGAAAAGCTGTTGGACTTAAAATGGATTTGAAGAATACGCCGAGAGGGGATGAGGGCCCGAGACATACGTGACTAAATCGTGTGTTCCGTTCTTAGGACATCTATTCATGAACAGCAAACCTTTTCATTTGCTTTATTTAGGGCCCGTGAGTATTGGGGACTGAAGGCAGGAAGTGAAACTTTGTCCCCTCCTTTCAGAAGATCAGCAATATGAGGGATTGAGGGTGGGTACTCACAGTCACTCCCCAAAGGCATAAACATCAGCAGACTGCGCTGCTCAGAACAAGTGCTGTGCCTCAGTTTCCCTTTTTAAGTTGCTGCTTGTTTTGTTTTGCGCTCCACTAGACCCCTGAGTTAGAATCCCCCAGCGATCTTTGATTTGAAGGCCTCTGCGTCTTCCCTCTTGGTCCAATTTCCCCCTCTCCCTGTCTGTGATCGTAAAACACAGACACTGGTTTTAAAACCAAAGGATTTGTCGGAGCTCTCCTAATGGCCTCAGCTTGAGTGGCTGTGGATTGCTTCCATGTAGCATCAGATCGGGAAGGCAGCGTGAGTACCGTTTCTATTACCGAATTACATATTCATACAGGTGTTAATCTTCCAACGACTAAATGCATCAATCCCCATTTATGTTTTGGGGGGTGGGGAGTGTTCTCCCTTCGTATGCCCCCAAAGATGCCCCCAAAGATGCCCCCAAAGATGCCCCCAAAGATGCATTCGATGGGACTTGAAGCATACAGAGAGAGAGAGAGAAAACTGAAGTAAAGAGAGCCCCAATTGTTCACTGTCCAAATGCCTGTGAGCTGTAGCTGGTTTGTGTCTGTTGCAAATCTAGACGAAGAGGAGCATTTGCCTTCCATCTTGGGTCTACTTAATACCTAATCTTTGAAAATATTCGCTATGTATGGGTAGGCTTCTTAAAAGCCAGTGAGTATTGATTGATTGCTTCTCAGCTGCTACAGATTAAGATCTCAGGGATCCTGCCGTGTGCCAAGAGATTACTCAGACATTCTTGTGCGTGAATGTCATCTTCTCAATATTTATCAGTAAAAAAGCATGGTCCCGGAGAAACGGCTTCTCTGTTGCAAGCCAGGTTACATCAGCATTGTTCCAGTGACCTGTGGGGCGCCCTGCACATCATTGGCTCCTCCACAGATAACGAGTTCCCTAAGAGAGGTCTGGATACTGCGCTTCACTTATTGCCCTCCTCAGCCATTTAAGTTCCTGTGCCTGAATCAGAGGCCCCACCCATAGGTGTTTTGGGGGCCAACAATGTAAGGAAACAAAGGAAAGGCATCTAGGAAGTGTGGAGCCTGCCTCTTTTGCCTGGGTGTGTGACCCCATGACCCAGTGCAAAGCTCCCCCCTTCCTTCTGTCTTCAAAATATAAATGCTGGCGTCCCTTTCACACAAACAGGTTGGAAGAGGGTTGTATGGCAAGGAATGAAGTCTCTTCTCCCCACCTGCTTTCTTTCTCTTTCTCCCCCTTCTGTTTTAATTGACACTGGAGGTCAGTCTTTGAATTCCTGGGCTTAGCTGTTCCTCCTGCCAATGCTTCTCCAGTGACCTAAGTACACAACCACAGCCATGGGGACTAGGTGTGCTTTTCCTTTGTTCTCTGTAGTTTCCAAGTTGGGTGCCACAAAGTGTCCAAGATAGCGGGTCACAGCCTACGGGTCACGATCCCCTTAGCAAAGCTCTATGCTCCCCAAATGTTTACATTATGATTCTTAACAGTAGCGAAATTACAGTTATGAAGTAGCAGTGGAAAGAACTGGATGGTTGGAGGTCACCACTATATGAGGAACTGTATTAAAGGGCTGTAGCATGCGGAAGGCCGAGAGCCGCTGTGCTCCTTTCACCATGCTTCTAGTCAGTTGACAGCCAGCTTTTCAGACAAAGATCGCCAACCACTGTTGTCTGAGGATGCTCGCCTTCCTGCTGGCGATGCAGGTCTTCAGGAAGGTCCTGGAGAGAGGGGCTAGGGATGGAGGTGGTTTACTGAACATGAAGAAAATGACCTGAGAGTCCTCTTTCAACAATTCCTGCTTTTAGTTTGTCCCTGTTTCAATTGTTCCCCCGTTCATCACAGCAGGGGACCAGAAGGACTGATACACAACTTAGCACACAGTGGAGTCTGCTTTCTGAGGCGTACAGATGGCTACAGGGTTTTTTTTTTTTGCCCATATTTTGTCCATACTTCATTTGCTGGAACCAGGTTTCTAGCCTCTTACTTGAGGCTATTTCTCCTGGTTGACTGAGCGGATCTCCTGCAGGTACAGTCATGAGAAATAGGTCCCCCATACTGATTTGTTTCCAGTTGCTGTGATAGAACACTGTGACAAAGAACAATTTAAGGAGGGAAAGACTGTGTCTAAATTCACAGTTCTGGGTTGACGGTAGCAGCAAAGTCGAGGCGATAGGAACTTAAAAAGCTAAGCTGCAGTCACAGTGAGGTGAGAGAGGATGAGTACGCACATACTTACTACTGCTCAGCTTAACGTCTTTGCTCTTACACACTCTAGAGGGCAAACATCAGGAATGATGTCATCCACACTGGGGGAGGGAGGAGGTGGTCTTACTTCAACTAATACAACAAAGACGATTCTCCACAGACACGTCCCAAGGCCAACCTGATGTAGACAGTTCCCCCATGAAGACTCTCTAGTCAAGTTGACAGTCAAGAGCAACCATTAGACCCTTATTGGTATACCACAAACGAGTAACAACAAACCCCACGGGAAAGGACTCGTGTTTAGGATTTAGAGATACCTGTGTGGTCAGGACTCTGATTATAGGTGAGTCCAAGCTGTGAGGATGGATTCCCAGAACCGACTTGTGAAGACCACAAGTACCTGCCAGACTCCAGCACATCCAGCTTTAGAGAAACCAGCCAGTTTCTCAGGTGCTCCCAGCCCTGAAAGGTGAATGGTCCCTGTTCCCTGACTCGGATGGGCAAGCAAACCGGGCAAGCAAACCGATCCACAGAGGGAAGTTGGCTAGGAAAGGCGTCCTGATGATGGAAGGTCAGAAATCCATACCTCAGAGCCATCAAGCCAACTTGGGCTGTGGGTATGGCTGAGAAAGAATGATGTCATAAAAGGCAATTCAGATTGTAGTTCACCCTCACCACAAGTCTGGAGATGAGAGACAGAGAGAGAGAGAGACAAATAGACAGACACACAGACAGACAGACAGACAGAGAGACAGAGGCAGAGACAAAGCCAGGGAGAATATGAACATTTACTAACATACAGGAACTTCCTTTTCATACAAATTATTGCATTTTGACTTTTGTCTTCATTTTTTCATTGTACATCTCTTGTATGTATATACCTTTGTATGTATGTATGAATGTATGTATGTAGTATGTATACACACACACACACACACACACACACACACACACACACGTAGCCTGATGATCGCAATGACCTGTTCCCTAGTAAACTGTGTTCCCATGAATTATATGATACAATATTGTTTACCATGGCCATCCTCTTAACCAATCTCTCACCATCCCCACTTCTCTCTCCTCTTTCCTGTGTCTTGGTACCATGCTCCCACCTTCTGTTTCTGTGACCTCCACTTGTTGAGATCTCACATATGAGTGAGATCGTAGGAGTGTGTCTTCCTGTGCCTTGATCCGTTTCACTTCACAATGATCACCATGTTTATTCACAGCAGTAGACAGTGCATTCTTTTTTTTTGGGGGGGGGGTCCTTAGTGTTCCATTGCACAACCATACCATACCATGTTTTCCTTATAGATCATTGGACATCTCTGTTGATTCAGTATAGCATCGCTGTTCACAATCGTCCTTGACTTTTCATTCAGACATGATACCCAACTCCTAACAGCAAAGCTAATTAAAATAATTTAGAATTAAGCATTTCGGCAGTGCTCCCAACACTAAAACAATCTTGAAATAACATTGTTTGAATGTGTGCTAAGCAACGAAATTTTTACATGCAATTAATTAATAGATTGAGTGACTATTATCAATTACATTACAATTGGAGAACTGTAAAGCACCTGGTGCGTCTCTTTGACAAGTCAGCGCCATGCTGCTCTGTCTGCATTTGACTCGGATGTGGAGAAAGTAAACATTTAAGTCGCCATTTGCAAGTCAGAATTATGCTTGTGGATTTTTGTTTTCATGGCATTGAGGGTGTCAGTGTCTCCTGCGTTGTTCTATTAGTTTTTGTAAGCGAACACATGTGACACGTGCCACCTGCGATTTGGGATTTTTTGCTTCATATAAACAAAGTCATATGAGAAAACTGTTACTCTATGTAGGCTGCCAGAAGGGACAGTAAGGAGGAAACGGTCATCAGATCAAAACCTAAGACCCCTCCACTGAAAGTCGGAGCGCCACAAGAGTGTGCAAACAAGAGAAGAGGAAATCGTTATATTTTATTTTCTTCTCTCAAGAGGGTGGAAGCGTGCTTGGATTGAGCAGATATGATTGTTCTCTAAGGCACGTTGGCCAACCTTTCCTCTGCTCATTGCCCCAGCGTTTCCTCCATTGGCACACACACAGAAAGCTGGCAGGGCAGAGCTGCTTCCGATTTCTGCCTGCAGGATCTCCAAGATTGGATTCATGTTCTCACATGAAGAACAGCTTCATAAACACCAGGCTGAACACAGTGATAGGCCTGGTGTGCTCTTGATGAAGAACTCACATTTAAGCAAGTGCAGTTTGTCCCTTTGACCTTCTGAGGCTTTCTATGTGTTTCCTGTAAGACAACCTAGGAGAGTATTGGCAAACATACACTAAAAAGAAAAGTTTATGACATAAGGAAAATTAACTAAAGCCACGGAACATAGTGATATGCTAAAATACAAAGAAATGATGGCAAAGCTTTTTCCTTCATTTCAAATACAAACATTGATAAATAGCTTTGCTTAAGAGGTGTGTGTGTGTGTGTGTGTGTGTGTGTGTGTACGTGTGTGCGCGTGTACTGTGTTGTGTTAGACTGCAGGGGTAAGAGAGAAAATTCGACTGTATTGTCCTCAGGTTGTGGATCACTGACTGTATTGCAGTCTTATTCACTTAAAATTCTTTCTGAGAACTGGAGAGATGGCTCACTGATTAAGTCTTACACGCGTTCTCGCGACCGGCCAGGAAAGACGCAACAAACCAGAATCTTCTGCGGCAAAACTTTATTGCTTACATCTTCAGGAGCAAGAGTGCAAGCCCCAAGCCCCTTGCTTACATCTTTAGGAGCCAGAGCGCCAGAGCGCCAGAGCGCCAGAGTGCCAGAGCGCAGAGCAAGAGCTCTATTGTTTACATCTTTAGGAGCAAGAGAGCAAGCCCAAAGCCCAAAGCGAAAGCCCCAAAAGCGAAAGCGAAACCCCCTCCCTCTTAAGGAGAGTTATCCTTCGCCTAGGACGTATCACTCCCTGATTGGCTGCAGCCCATGGCCGAGTTGTCGTCACGGGGAAAGCAGAGTACATGGGGTGGAGAAATACCTTTGGCACATGCGCAGATTATTTGTTTACCACTTAGAACACAGCTGTCAGCGCCATCTTGTAACGGCGAATGTGGGGGCGGCTTCCCACAGTTCCCCCTTTTCTATTAATAAAAGCAATAGGCCACCCATATTAATGAGAGTGGAGATAGAGGTCAAATCCCCAGTGTGCAGGTAAAGGAGCCGTACACATAACCTCCTTCCAGGCTCATCACCTAGAGGGGTCCTGGTCTGGTCCCGTGTCGTTTTACCTGGGGAGAAGGACACTTGGACACGCAACCTTCTTGAAAGATGACATGTCTCCCTAGAATAGGCTCATATATGCCGCAGAGCCCTTCTACTGCAGTGCTTAGCCATGCACCTCTCTCGGGCTGCTGAAGCACACTCACTCTATCCCGTGCAATGAGACTAGCCTCGTGGTGTGCAAGAGCTGAGTGGCCAGCGACCTATTGCTTAAGCATAGATAACCATATATCAGGGGAAGCACCATGTTCTAGAGCTGCAAGTGCCTAGGCAATAACCACCTTGTCTCTCCTAGTTTGGGCCTTAAGCTTACAGACCAACCAAAGAAGCAACACTAATCCACAGCAAAGTGTATCTCCAAATAATCTCAATCCCACCCATTCTTTAAAGAAGGAAAATGCTGAGGAGATCCAATTGGGTAATCCTTTGGTCAGGGACAGGTCCAAGCGCGTGGAGTTGACCTGAAGTCTCAATTCCCGAAGGATCTGTTCAAATTCAGCCGTCCAATTCTGTAACATATACTGAGAAAGACTTTTTGACAAATTAGCTGCCCTAGTAAATTTCTCATACTGAATGGAAGTAACACACAATCCCGGAAACTTTTGTTCACATCCCAGCTGAGCTATTTGCCATAATACATCTAGTTGTACCTGGACAAGATCTATGAGTTGATTAACCAGCATGAGACCACCCTGTATCTTGACATTAGCTGAGGCCTGTTTATCTATGACTGCAGTCACTGAGGCTGACAAAGTGTTAATGGTGTCAGTCGTCTGGACCTGTCCAGACAGAGCCAAGGCTGTCTGAATCAAGGCCAAACCCAGTTCCTAGTTAGTGGTAAAAAAAGCAGGGGAATACTTGAGCATTATACATCACCGGCATTGGGAGTGGAAATGTCGACATTATCCCCCAACGCTGCTCTCTCTTTATTATTGACGCCCTGGACATCACCAAGACGAGGGACATCAGTATTCCCTTGGTCAGTCTGGATTTTTCGGGTGAGTCTTTCTGGTATCCAAAATGGGTTGTCTTCATTCTGTGGGAAAACACAAATAGCTCCCCTGGATCTTATCAAAATAGGATCCGGGCCATACCATTTATTATCAAGGACATTTTTCCATTTAACCATCTCATTGGGCCTATCTGGCTCTGAACAATGACGTTCAGCCGCAGTATGGCCATGAGCATCAATATTTAAAAAATTGAGTGTAAAGAGTGCCATAGACACAGACACTCTTGGTACTCGGGGTAGAGTCTCGACTCCCCTCTTCTGCTTTATTAGATAGGCTTTGAGGGTGCGATGCGCACGCTCAACAATACCCTGTCCTTGAGGGTTGTATGGAAGTCCAGTCAGGTGGGTCACGTCCATCTGACGGCAGAACTGCTGGAATTTTTGAGATGTATAAGCTGGTCCATTATCAGTCTTAAGGAGTTTGGGTTTCCCCCAAGCACTCCATGCCTCAAGACAATGTTGAATCACATGTGAGGCTTTTTCTCCTGTTAAAGGTGTGGCAAACATTATGCCAGAGCAGGTGTCAATAGAAACATGTAAATATTGATTTCTCCCAAAGGAGGAAATATGCGTGACATCCATTTGCCAGACCTGTAATGGCCTGACGCCACGAGGGTTTACCCCTACATGAGTAGATAAAATTTGACAACAATCTAAAGGCATTATTAAGTAATCAGAATCATTTCCAGTAGAACCAATCCCTCTGGCAGCTCAAGGAATACCAGAGGAAGGAAAACAGCCATGTAGGCTTGGCAAAATTATTAGTTGAGCTATTCTGTCCCTTTGTGATATAGAAAAGACAACTTGAGGACAAGAACAGAGAACCTGAAGTTCCCCTTTATAATCCTGATCTACAACTCCAGGGTGGACAATAAGACCTTGTAGGCTGCAAGAGCCTGCCTCTGTCATTCTGGCCACAAAATCTGAGAAGGACTCCTGAGGTCCCTGGACGATCTTTGTTAGTTGTCCAGTGGCTTCACCTGCTCGGGAGAGCGCCTTCCAGGCCCTAATAGCCTTTTCATCTGATTCAGAACTACTAAGAACTGGCTCCTTGAGCTCATCTAGTGATGAGTATAGGTTCCTTCTCCTAGAGACCTCCGCTAATTGATCTTTTTTCTTTTCTTTTTTCTTTTCCTTCCTTCTAATCTCTCCCCAGGTATTCTTACCTGACCTTAACTTTTCCTCGGGTTCAAGACCCGTGGAAAGGCCTGTATACTTATTTTGTGTACCATATTTCCTCTTTGCTCCTACTCTCTCTCCCCGCTTTACTTCTGATAGATTGCCCTGAATTTCATCCAGAATTTTCAGCCCTGCCTTAACCACTTGATAACATGTGAAAAGGAACAAAAAGGCTCCTAACACTAGAAAAAGTTCAAGGCCAAACATACCTTGTAAAGCTATTTCCCACTTTACCTCTGATAGACTGTCTTGAATTTCGTTAGAAAGTTCAAGGCCAGACTTACCTTGTAAAGCTATACTTACGGGTACCCTGTTCCCCAGCTGAAGAGTTCTGAATTCACGCAGTTGAATCCTTCTCAACAGTCTGTTTTACGGGAACCTTTATGACCGTGACCCGCAGTTCTGGTTCCGGAATGAGGAATCTTCCTTGCGCCGGTGATGGTTAACTCCTGTCCCGAGTTTTCTTGTCCCGGGTTTTTTCTTCCCGGATTTTCTCGTCCCGGATTTCGGCACCAACTCTTACACGCGTTCTCACGACGGCCAGGAAGAACACAACAAACCAGAATCTTCTGCGGCAAAACTTTATTGCTTACATCTTCAGGAGCAAGAGTGCAAGCCCCAAGCCCCTTGCTTACA